>NW_017673679.1:0-7238 GCF_001879085.1 Nicotiana attenuata
ATATTATGCTGGAGTTCCAGCATAAGTATACTTGAACTCCAGCATATTATACTGGAGTTCCAGGATAGGTATGCTGGAACTCCAGCATAATATACTGGAGTTCCAGCAAGTATACCAGTCCAGTATAATATGCTGGAAGTTCATACACAAGTGCTCGAATCTCCAGTATATTATGCTGAAATTTTTTGTGTGTTGGAGTTCCAGCATAATATGCTGGAAGTTCATACAAAGGTGCACCGAACTCTTGTATATTATGCTGGACCGGTCTCTGTTGCAGCAAAATAGTGGCTATTTTTGAATGACCAGTCCGAAAACTGGTTAGACCGTGCTATTTTACCTCGTAAGCTTCATATTTTATTGCATACCTATTATCATACATTTACAGTAATTTATAGCATGCTATAAGCATATCAATAGTTTCTTCTCTTGGTTTTTGGAGCATCTCATGAATAACATCTTTTTATTTGTGTAACGACCCGACCGGTCGTTTTGAGCTTTTGCACTTTGATCGCCAGTTCTCGGGCATGACTTGTCCCGTGTAATGTGTTATGACTGATGTAGATCGTTTGTTTTGATTTTCACGGAAATCGATATGAATTTGAAAGAATAGTCTCAGTTGAAAGCTTTAAATTTGAAAGGTTTGACCAAGAGTTGACTTATTTGTATATGAGTTCGGATCAGAATTTTTATGATTTGGCTAGCTCCGTTAGGTGATTTATGGCCTATGAGCGCGATCGAAATGCATTTACGTGGAAGGATTTGGCTTGAATTGGCAAAGTTAGTATTTTGGCGAATTCCGGTTGATAGGTGAGATTTTGATCCGAGGGCCGGAATGGAATTTCGAGAGTTGTTGTAGCTTTGTTAAGTCATTTGTGACGTGTGTGCAAAATTTCAGGTCATTCGGATGGGGTTTGGTTGGGTTCTTGATCAAAAGCATAATCTAGAAGATTTTGGGATTCTTAGGCTTGAATCCGATGCAAATTTGGTATTTTGATGTTGTTTTGGGTGTTCCGAAGGTTGGAACAAGTTTGAATGATGTTATAGGATATGTTGGCATGATTGGTTGAGGTCCCGAGGGCCTCGGGTAAGTTTTGGGTGGTTGAACGGACCCTTTCGGACTTGGAGAATTGCAGAAAATTTCTGCTGGTTTGCAGTTCAGATGTTCTTCAATGCGATCGCGTGGGTATGAATGCGATCGCATAGGGCTTTTTGGGGCAGCATGATTTTTGTTCTACGCGATCGCGTATAAGGGATTGCGATTGCATAAGCTGCACGCCGCAGCGATATGTGGATCGGGCTGCACGCCGCAGCGGTACTAGTACTGTTCTATGTGTTTACTTTATTTCGTTGTCTGCCATTATCTGTTGTCTGTGTTACTTCACGGGGTATCTACCTGATGCCTGGCATTATCTGTTGAGTGAGTGTTGTGCCCGAGGGGCGGATTTCTGTGCTTATCTGCACTAATTGTTTGCATTTATTCGCATAACCGTTGAAAAAGTCATTTTCAAAAGAGGTTTGAACTGAGCTAAGATGTTTTCTAAAGGTTTTACAGTTTCACTATTTTTCTCAAAAGGGTTTTATATTGCTTCTATACAGCATGATGATTTGCCTTACGTGATTTCTCACTGCTCAGTTATTATTTACCTTTATTACTCACTGAGTTGGAGTAGTCATTTTACTCCCTGCACCTCGTGTGCAGATGCAAGTACTTATTCACCCGGCAGCGGGTTTTGGCTGATTGGAGGCAGAGCTATAGGAGTTTAGCGAGGTGACTGCCAGCGTTCGCTGCACCGCTTTTCTCTCTGTTGTTCATTTTTCGTGTTCAGTGTATTTTTAGACCTTGTAGTTGTATTTACACTCTTATAGATGCTCGTGACTGGTGACACCCCGATTAGGGCTGTGTTGGGTTGTACTTCTGCTAATTAATATTATTAAATCATATTTAGATTGCTTATTCATGTTTATCTATTTTTGAAAAGGCGATATGGGTTAGTTGGCTGGCCTTGTCTTCACGAGAGGCGCCATCACGACCAGAGCAGGGATTTGGGTCGTGACAAGTTGGTATCAGAGCCTAGGTTACATAGGTCTCACGAGTCATGAGCAGGTTTAGTAGAGTCTCGCGGATCGGTACGGAGACGTCTGTATTTATCCTCGAGAGGCTGCAGAACCTTTAGGAAAAACTTCACATTCTTGGAATTCTTATCGTGTTGTCCTTGATTCAGCTTGAAAAGTAACTCTTGAAATTCCTTCCACGTGTTCGTATGCGCGCATGAGCGCGCAATATCAGATATACCTTGATGGCTTGTGATTCCCTGATCGAGGGGCGAGATGTGATCTCTGTGAGTTGATGTTGGGCCAGTCTGAAGGACTTGAGGCCGAATCTTTGCCTATGGCTTGAGCATCGAGGTGCTGATGGTGTGAGTAAGTGTTTTGAACTGATATGTTCGGTAGTGTCCCTGTTAGTGGAAGTGGCGGCCGCATGGCTATGAGGCGAGTATGTTGTAACTGCAAGATGTATCTATATGACTTGGAAGTGACGAGGAAGGTCTGCTGGATGATAGATGAACTATTAAGTGTTTGATTTGCATTGTGATTGGATGTGTAGCTCTGAGTTATGGGCGTGTGAAGAATCTTTTCGTGTCTCTTAGTTGGGAGTGAAGTAAATTTCATGTTGCGGTATGAGTTCAGACTCTGGAAGACTAAATGACTGTGTAATGTGTAGGACGGTGGAAGGTATACGGAAATGTTATATTAAGGCAAAGCAGGTGGGTTATATCCTGCGGAGTGTTCTGAAGTGGTGCGATCCTTACGTGTATGTTAGAAGGTCTCATGTGTAATTGAAAAGTACGTGTTGAAATTTGAAATTTCGGGTCGCTTAAGAGAGTGGGCTTATCTGTTGCGGGGGTGAATGCGAGAATTGCAGAAGATTTACAGTATTAGATGATATGTGTTTTCGCAAGCTTATAAATGATTTGAGTTTAATCTCACTATGGTATTGTGGCATTAATAGAGTAAAAGTGTTATGAGTTATTGAATGTATCTTGATCTATGGCTTCGAGCCAAGTGGGGGAGTCTGCTGTGAGCAGTTGATTGCACAGTTAGGTGCTATGTTGGTTCCAGTTTTGGGCGTGCGAGTGAATTAGCTATGGCTAGAGTGAAGGATATTTTTTGTCAAAGGTTATATTATGCTTCATAGGGTATGAGAATTTCGAAATGTCTAGAGTTATTGTTTGCAAGAATGCTCGGTGCGTAGAGCCGGAAGATGCTTGGTTGTATTGGGATGAGGATTTCATACTGCGGTGTAGGAGTGCCAATGAGACACAGGTGGTTCTGTTCGTTGGGCCAGGTAAATTGCAGTTTGAATAAGAGTGAATGACTTGCGAGAATGGTTCTAATGTGCTCAAGAGTCTGCATACATCAATTGAGTATTCTAAAGTTACATATGCGGTTAGGAACTGTGTTTTCATTGGAAGAGGTCAAGACTTGTGGTATTTCTATGTGAATTATGGGATTCTATGTATCAGTATCAGGAAAGTAAAGGTAACGGACTTAGATTCACAGGAAGTTCTTCAGAGTAAAGCATTCTGGAATGTGGTATTTCCGGGAATATTTGAGAGAGTATTCAACGGCTTATGGGTCTCGTGTGGTAAGCCTGGGTTGAGGAATTGTGGTGTTACAGCAAGGGGAAATATCAAGTTGAAGATGAATCAGAAGGAAATTTAGATGGATGGAGTAGCTTGATAGTAGACCGGATCGGCATGGTAAGGATATGATTAATTCTTTGTGTGTGTTCGAGGTAATGAGTTCGTACAAGTACTTTGCATCAATGCTCTTGGGTTTCGACGGCTTGCTTAGCTTGGTCTAGTTAGAAGGATTCAGTCCTGCAGTTTAGTTTGTGCAAATGGAATTGGGAGAGTTCTTGTTGGGTTTTACCGTGGTTTGGATATGTATATTTTCATGGGCATGCGGAGCATAGGATGTATAGTGATTTTTCTTCTAGATGGGACCAATGGGAGTTCTTGACTAGCTGAGTGCGTAGGTGTCTGTGGCTCGGAAGGGAGATAAAGTTTTTATGTTATCCTCGGATGGTATGGTATATGCGGTATGTCGTGGAGGATCGAGATTTGCATGTGTAAACGTACAGTTCAGTTCTGAAAGGAAGTTCATAAAACTCTTGAGCAGCGGGTAGCCTCAGATAGTTAAGGGATTGATATTTCTAATTGGAAGTGATTTGACGATAGTATATGTTCAGAAAAAGGGTAATGTGATTAAGTTGATGGCACTTCGGTAATATTGCGGCACTTTCTTATTAGACCGACTGGTGATATTCGGGTTTGCTTGGTGGCACAGGGAAATTTTAGTGTATCTATCGTGGAATGATGGGGTATTTAAAGTGTGGTATGCTTTCGGACGGCGAAATTGGGATCAGGTACTATGATTCGTGTGGTATATGGAGTTGGAGACTGGGAATTCTCATGTTCAGGCTATGTTGTGGTTATGGATCGTGTGCATCGGCATCGTTTAGCGGCTATAGGGATTTGGAGGCTCGAGTGGATCCTTCTTTGCTGGTATGTTAGATTTTGGATGTGATATTGGAGTTCAGACTGGTTGTCTCAGTGTTGGGTTAATCTGGACTATTATGCTATGAGCTATGCCAGAAATGCCACGGGTTGAGTGGCGAGGTGCGTTGGATTATGTTCTAGTAGAGTGGGTTATTTTTCAAGGACCCAGTGGATGGCTGGGAAGGACTGTTTTTCTTAATTGGGCCTTCGTGATGGATGTCAGTGCAGAAGTTTCTACCATTGATTCAGTTCATGTGTTGAAGGACCTTCGGATGTGTTTCTTGTGGCCGGGCATGTCGCCGGGCGAGATTGTGGATTTTGGTATTGCTTTGGTGCTGGGCATCGTATCGTACGGCTTTGGCAGGAGTTATAGCAGTGGAAGGAACAACTTCAGGCTTCCTTGATAATGAGTTCGTTGGCAGGCCAATGTGGATGTGTGTTCTAGCATGGGTCGGCTTGGTTGGCCCCGAATCGTATTGTTGAGGGATAGGTTGATTCGATCGTTATTGAGCTTGTTGGTGATCCGGGGAGATCTATGAGTTGCTTTCTGTGTTGTGAGACGTTATGATTTGTTGGTTATGGGCACATGTGGTGCGGTTCTATCGGGAATTCATAGTGGAAGTCGAGCGGGAAAAGTAATTGGGCATTGCTCGGTGAATGGCGTATCGGTTATGTCCTATCGGGTTGGCGTGGTATATGTTACTTGTTTCACCGAGGGTGTAATGATTCGCTTTGGTTCCAGACATCAAATTGTGCGTGGTCGTCAATTTCGAGCATAGTGACTTGAGGTGTCTCATGGGGAGTGGTGTTTGGGTAGGATCGTGCATTGCAGCGAAGCTATGTAGAGATATGACCTTGCGGGTTAGATTCATGTGTTCTATTTCTATGATGCGAGACGGGTTCTCAGCCGTTTGTTGTGATGATACTGGTGAGCTTGAGGTACAGCTCTTTTATTTGAATCATTTTTCATGACTTGAGTATGTTCGGACCGTTGCTTAGTGGTGCGCGTATTATGCTAGTTGCGACTTAGGCCTCTATTGATGTATCATGTCACCAGAGTGGTGTGTTGGATTAGAGGAGATCATCGGGATCATTAATGAATACGATCGAATTCGATTTCAGTATGTTGGAAGGTTAATATCGAGGTTCGGCTCGAAAATTTGTTATGGTAATTGCCAGAGGAGAAATGGCTTCATGAATGGTTGATCTGAGAAATGGTTATGGTTTATTGCGTGTTTCATTTATCGTTGGCAGTATATGAAAGTGTTGGAAATGAGGCTTTAGCTGATAAGAAGTTTTCTATCGGTATTTGGTTGTTGTGGGCAGCTGCTGTGAATGGAAGTTATCGCTACATGTGTTTGAGTTATGTGGTATATTATATAATTGCACCTAGGTTGTAGGCATGGGCTACTGCAGCTAATTCAGGTCTATTCAGAGTATAGGTGTCAGGTTTTGATCGTATTGATGGTTTCAGAAGTGAAAATATGGTTCTATGATTCACGGGCTAGATTGGGTTGTGTAATTTCAGTTTCTATGTGTTATCAGACCTATATGAGATAGGGTGACATGGGATCACCCCCGGGTATATACTTGGTAAGGTTATCCAGCTATTGATTGGCTTCTAGAACAACTCCGGGTACGTTCGAGGATGAACGTGTGTTTAAGTGGGGGAGGATGTAACGACCCGACCGGTCGTTCACCGGGAGGATTGCCCTCCCAATTCGAAGTTTTTTCCTGGAAGTTTCAACCTTGTTGACTTTGAGCTTTTGCACTTTGATCGCCAGTTCTCGGGCATGACTTGCCCCGTGTAATGTGTTATGACTGATGTAGATCGTTGATTTTGGTTTTCACGGAAATCGATATGAATTCGAAAGAACAGTCTCAGTTGAAAGCTTTAAATTTGAAAGGTTTGACCAAGAGTTGACTTATTTGTATATGAGTTCGGATCAGAATTTTTATGATTTGGCTAGCTCCGTTAGGTGATTTATGGCTTAGGAGCGCGATCGGAATGCATTTTGGAAGTCCGTGGAAGGATTTGGCTTGAATTGGCAAAGTTGGTATTTTGATGTTGTTTTGGGTGTTCCGAAGGTTGGAACAAGTTTGAATGATGTTATGGGATATGTTGGCATGATTGGTTGAGGTCCCGAGGGCCTCGGGTAAGTTTCGGGTGGTTGAACGGATCCTTTCGGACTTGGAGAATTGCAGAAAATTTCTGCTGGTTTGCAGTTCAGATGTTCTTCTATGCGATCGCGTGGGTATGAATGCGATCGCATAGGCCTTTTTGGGGCAGCATGATTTTTGTTCTACGCGATCGCGTATAAGGGATTGCGATTGCATAAGCTTGTGTATGGTGTGTCTTCGCGATCGCGTGAGCATGTGTGCGATCGCAGTAAGTTAAAAGGGCAGTGTATCGCGTTCGCAGAGCTTTTATTGCGATCGCATAGAGTAATTCTGCGGGGGCTGAGTTTTGTGCACCGCGATCGCATGGGTTTATTTGCGATCGCAGAGAAGGAAAATTTATAGCTCGGCAGAATGTTTTAAAAGCTCATTTCCGCGATTTTGAGGCTAAGAACCTCCATTTTTGGGCGATTTTGAAGCTTGGGAGAGCTAATTGAAGAGGGAATTCAAGAGGATTTCCTGGAGGTAAGAATTTTGAACTCAATACTCGATTGTTAT
>NW_017673679.1:7431-10794 GCF_001879085.1 Nicotiana attenuata
TTTGCAGTTCAGATGTTCTTCTATGCGATCGCGTGGGTATGAATGCGATCGCATAGGCCTTTTTGGGGCAGCATGATTTTTGTTCTACGCGATCGCGTATAAGGGATTGCGATTGCATAAGCTTGTGTATGGTGTGTCTTCGCGATCGCGTGAGCATGTGTGCGATCGCAGTAAGTTAAAAGGGCAGTGTATCGCGTTCGCAGAGCTTTTATTGCGATCGCATAGAGTAATTCTGCGGGGGCTGAGTTTTGTGCACCGCGATCGCATGGGTTTATTTGCGATCGCAGAGAAGGAAAATTTATAGCTCGGCAGAATGTTTTAAAAGCTCATTTCCGCGATTTTGAGGCTAAGAACCTCCATTTTTGGGCGATTTTGAAGCTTGGGAGAGCTAATTGAAGAGGGAATTCAAGAGGATTTCCTGGAGGTAAGAATTTTGAACTCAATACTCGATTGTTATGTGAATTCCACCTAGAAATTCATGGAAATTAAGCCTAAAATTGAAGAACTAGGGCTTGGGATTTTGAGATTTTAAATTGGGATTTGAAGAGTCATTTGAGCTCGGATTTGAGAGTTCTTGATATGCATAGACTCGTGGCGAGATAAGGAACCCGTTGATGTAAAAATTTCTGAGTTTCGAGAAGTGGGCCCAGGGCTCGGGTTTTGCTAATTTCGAGATTTTGATATATTTTTGATTGTTCTCGCTTGGGCTTTGTTCCCTTAGCATATTGTGACGTATTCGCTCTGGTTTTGGATAGATTCGACGCGCGTGGAGGCCGATTTGAGGGGCAAAGGCGTCGCGGGCTAGAAATTTCGCCTGTTCGAGGTGAGTAATGATTGTAAATGATATCCTGAGGGTTTGAAACCCCGGATTGCATATATTGAGGTGACTTGCACGCCGGATAGCGAGCGTGGGGTAGAGCACCTTTGGGGATTGTAACTTGGTCCGTCCCGATTGATAATTTTACTGTGTAATTGACTGAAACTTATTTGTTATCATCATGACTTGGGATGATTGCCATATTTGGGCTTCGTCCCAGCTATTTGAACCCCTTCGGGGATGGTTGTTGATATTTCCTTACTGTTTTGATTTTTTATACTTGAACTCCGTCATGCATTTTTTTCACTGTTTTCAAAACTCAGCCAAGTTTACTTGCTTTAACACTTGAAATGATATTTCCGATAATATTTTGGGCTGAGCATCATGCTTATTGTTGCCCGAGTGGCTTATGTGATTTTTGTTGATTGAGTAAGGCTGGGGGCCTGTATTGTGAGGATACTTTTGGATCGGACTACACGTCGCAGCAATAAATATATATATATATATATATATATATATATATATGTGGATCGGGCTGCACGCCGCAACAATGTTATACTGATACTGGTATGAGGCCAATGGACTAGATTTGATGCCACGAGATGGCTTGATATTGCGCTTGGGCCGTAAGGGGCCCCTCCCGGAGTCTGCACACCCCCAGTGAGCGCCGTCGACGATAAATGGATCTGGCTGCACGCCGCAGCGGTACTAGTACTGTTCTATGTGTTTACTTTATTTCATTTGTCTGCCATTATCTGTTGTCTGCGCTACTTCATGCAACATCTACCTGATTGCCTGGCATTGTCTGATGACTGAGTGTTGTGCCGAGGGGCGGATTTCTGTGCTTATTTGCACTATTTGTTTGGTTCATTTGCATGACCGCTGAAAAAGTCATTTTCAAAAGAGGTATAAACTGAGCTAAGATGTTTCTCTAAAGATTTCATTGTTTCACTGTTTTTCTCAAAAAGGTTTTGCAATGCTCTATACAGCATGATGATTTGCTATACGTGATTTCTTACTACTCAGATATTATTTACCTTTATTACTCACTGAGTTGGAGTACTCATTTTACTCCCTGCACCTCGTGTGCAGATGCAGGTATTTATTCACCCGGTAGCGGATTTTGGCTGATTGGAGGCAGAGCTATAGGAGTTTAGCGAGGTGACTGCCAGCGTTCGCAGTACCGCTTCTCTCTCTATTATTCATTTTTCCTGTTCAGTGTATTTTTAGACCTTGTAGTTGTATTTACACTCTTATAGATGCTCGTGACTGGTGACACCCCGATTAGGGCTGTGTTGGGTTGTACTTCCGCAAATTAATATTATTAAATCATATTCAGATCACTTATTCATGTTTATCTATTTTTGAAAAGGCGATATGGGTTAGTTGGCTGGCCTTGTCTTCACGAGAGCCGCCATCACGACCAGAGCGGGGATTTGGGTCGTGACAATTTGCCAACAAAGAGCTTGTTTGGCCAAGCTTCTAGAAGGTCAAAAGTATTTTTTTTTGTCAAAAAAGCACTTGCAAAATTTAAGGTGTTTGGCCAAAATGAAAAATTACTTTTGAGCAGCAGAGAAGCAGTTCTGCTTCTGAGGAGAAGCTAAAAATTCTAGCTTCTTCCAAAAAACAGAAGCAAAAGCAGAAAGTTAATTTATTTAAGACAAAAATAACCTTACAATAAATTTATATTTTTCAAATTATTCTCTCATTAATTTAATTTTTCTTTTCCTTTTCTTTTTACTTTTTTTTTTAATTTCTGCTATTCTTTTATTCTCCTTTTATTTTAATACATTATTATTCTCTTTCTCCTATTCCTAAGAGTAGATTTTAAATTTATATTGAATGATATATTTTGACATATTTAAATTATCATGTAAATAATAAGTAATACTCTAAACACCAAATATATTGTTTTGGAATAACTATATTATATTAATGAGAATTTTTAATTTATACTTTTACTTTACATTTTATATTTTAATGGAATTCTTTTCTAAAACATGTTTAAATTTATTTTTCTTTTCCAAATAATACTAATCGCAAATTGAACCTTTACTGTTCTTTTTTGTAACTTGATATTTAAAAGTGCTTTTTTAAGAGATTGGCCAAACACAATGAGCTTGCAAAAAGCAATACTCAAACAAATCGGCCAAGCATAAACTATGCAAAAGTACTTTTTCATTTAGCACTTTTCAAAATAAGTAGTTTTTGGCAGCTTGGCCAAACGGGCTCTAAAGATAGTTTTCCTAACATGGTTTGCTTTTGCCTTTTTTTTTTTAACTCTTTTATTTCTTAATGCATGCTAAATTTTTTTTAGTCATGTTTGTTTTGGCTTTACTTTTTAGTGAATTTATTTTTTAATAATATACTTGATTAGTAATTATTTATGGTAGAGGAAATAACTCAGTATACATATCTTTGATAATTAGCTACATGGTTGCACAATGGAGGTAGCAGAAGTAGTTCATGAGGATTTATTATGTCACCTTATATCTTGCATACATAAAAGGTGATTTTTATATATATATATATATATATATATATAT
>NW_017673679.1:11586-39896 GCF_001879085.1 Nicotiana attenuata
GGTTTAAGTGTACAATTTGTATTTTTGGTACATAAAGATTGTAAGACAATGCTAGGGGTTACGTTGTTTGGTTTGATGAATTAGAAAATTTAATTTTGGTGTAAAATTTTCTATTATTGTACATTTGGGTCTTTGTACGTAATCATGCTTTACTAATATAATCATTCTATAATATAATTAATATAGTATTTGATTTTCGATATTAACTAAGCATAACTTATAGTATGAATTTAATACCGAAAACCAAATATTGTATTGCTAATATCAGTATAACTCTAATAAATATTTATGCATTATTTTATGAGACATAATGTGTTAAAGATACTTGTGTAGAAGTATCGAATGGCATGCCCTTAAAGTAGGCAAGATTCACATTATAATACACACAATATTGTTATTCACCACAAAATGTTTCATACAATATGATTCACTCATAAACAAAATGTTTCATAGTTCCTATATAACAAGGCCGTAAACCAAACATTCCCTTAAATTTTCTTTAACTAATATTTTTTGTGTTTTTTTAAGCTGATGTTAGATGGCGAAACAAAAGGGGCCTAGGTGAATTTTCAAGCGTATTATTGTTTACTGGGTAAATTTTAAAAATAGTCAGATTTACAACTGGTCGTTCAAAAATAGCCCAATTTCAAAAGTAATCGAAATTTAGCCACTTTTTATATAAAGATAAATCTGAGCAAAAACACTGTTCAAAACACGGAAAATACTCCAGTATATTATGCTGGAGTTCCAGCATAAGTATACTTGAACTCCAGCATATTATACTGGAGTTCCAGAATAAGTATGCTGAACTCCAGCATATATGATGGAGTTCCAGCATAAGTACACTAGAACTCCAGCATAATATACTGGAGTTCCAACAAGTATATTGGTCCAGTATAATATACTGGAGTTTGGAGCACCGGTGCTCCAGTCTCCAGTATATTATACTGGAGCCAGCAAAGTATACCGGTCCAGCATAATATGCTGGAGTTCATACACAAGTGCACCGAACTCCAGTATATTATGCTGGACCGGTCTCTATTGCAGCAAAATAGTGACTTTTTTTCATTGACTTGATAAACGCTGGCTATTTTTGATTGACCAGTCCGAAAACTGGCTATACCATGCTATTTACTTAGTGTAACTCTACTGGTTAGTAGTTTTTTATAATCACATCTTTTTTTATTACCTTTGAATCATTTCTTTTTTCAGAATCCGTGAAATGTAAAAATTGAACACTCTTTTGCGAAAAAGGATGTCTCCACTAGTATAGGCGATGGAAAATAAAACAGTTTGAATAATCAATTAATAATAAAATACACAAACTGAGGTATGTAATGAAGGATCCAACAAGTACTAGTAGTAGTAGTGACAACTAGATTTTTTTCATTTCTTCTCTCACACTCCATTTACAATCTAAGAGCATTGATATTTATCAATTCTATAATTCGTCTCTCTAAAATCTTTTTTTTGCTCCTTACATTAACAATTGAATAATTAACCCAATTAACCATCCACCCAATCACTTAAACTACAAATAGCTGGTGAAGTAAATGATTGAAATAACCCAAAAAGCAAAAAACCCAACAAAGGCTATATAGAAGAAATTTATCAAATTAGAGAGAGAACGTGGTAGGAGGCTTTTTCAAAACTCATAAACTCTTGAATCTCTCTACAAGAAAACAAGTAGTAGCACCTCTATTTATAATAGAAAGAATTATAAGAAAATACACGTGACTTCACACCTTAACAAAAAATGTCTCATGTTTTTAAGTTTTACCCGACCTAGCCCATATTGTACATATTTTGAAAGCACTAGCAAATTCAAAATCTGTGTTCTTACAACCATTGCTTCTAAAAGTCATGGAGTTAATCTGTGTTCTCACAACCATTGCTTTCACCCTCTCTTCTTCTCACATCTTCTACATATGCTTCAAGGGGTCGCGTATTTACTGCTTCTCCCCTTGTGTCACTGATAGTAGATGATAATTATGCAATTTTGATACTATTTACACTCTAATTTGGCCGCACTTTATCAATGTTTGAATGTAAGAGATAACAAAATGCTCTAATTAAGAGTTTTACGTTTTGCAGGAATCACTGCGAGTTAGGAGGAAGCTAAAGAGTCTTTTGGAGTCAATCTGGAGCGTGGAAGGCCAATCGGAGGACAACTCGGTCGAAAAGGAGAAAGAAGAGCAAGTTCCAGCTCCGCGGCCACTGACAGAACAATTGTCTAATCCGCGGTCCAATCCGCGGCCGCGGACGGGCAGACGGGAGCCAAGAAGCCATGGTCAATTATGTAATTTCTAGGGCAACTAACCTAAGCCTATATGAAGCCTAATTCATCCTAAAGAGAGGGATAGCTGTTTTTAGAGAGGATTTGAAGGTAAGAACACGGAAGAAAGATAGAGAATTTTCCTTAGAGTTTTATTCTTCTTCTTTTTAATGCTATTGATGATTATGACATTATTTAGTGAATTTTCATCTCTTAGTATGAGTAGCTAAACCCGTCATCTAGGGTTGATGAAACCAATTGTTGGATGAAGTCTTGACTACGTTTTGATATAATTGAGCCGTTTTTACTCTATGATTGTTCAACTACGTGTTGTCTTGTGATTAATTGAAAGGGCCCTTGATTAATCGTGTCTAGTTATCTTGTGTTGCTTGAGAAAAAATACTTGGTTAGATTGTTGTTGAACAACACCACTTTCGGGTAAGTTAAGATACTAATTACTTGAATTTAAAAGCAGGGTTAGAGATAACGAAGCTTTGGTGGGATAACTTTGAGTTGCATAAATTGTTAGATAGAGTAGTTCGAGAGAATGCTTCTAGTAAATTATCGTAATTGATCGAGAGATAATTGAGGTAACCCAGTGTTGCTCCCAAATGCATACGCAAGTATACGTGGTCGACAAGTAATATAGGATTGTAAGTCCAGATATCGTACCCACAGGGACTTGTGATTAACTATCAACTAAATTAAACCCAACAATTAATCTATTCAAGCGAATTTCTAATGATTATTAACTACGAATAATTTAGAGTAGCAACCTAAGAAACTAAAGAAAATAAGTCGATAATATTAGGGACGAATTCAATGTGAGTGACTATTCTAGAGCTATGGGTTAGCTAACAATCCCGTTGAGTTCTCCACTTAAATCGTCTAATTAATTTATCTAGTTTATTGATTGACGGGGTTGATATTGCTCGTAGCCTTCACCCGAAGTACAACTCGCCTATTCAAGCTAACCTAACGCCTATATTCCTATGGAATTAGGATTAACAAGAACGCATTTATAATTTCCGTATAGCAACCAAGCAAGGCGATTAGGTATATTCCTATCCTAACCGCAAATCCGCTCCCCCTAAGAGTTAAGATCTTGCTCTACTCAATCTTATATGCAATCTAGAATTCCCTCTCCCGAGTTCAATCCTAGATTCGTAGATAATTCAATTGGTGATCAAGCAATCAAATAATTAAGCGCAAGATTGAATAAATAAACAAATATGATAAAATAATAAGAACAATTCAAGCTTCAAACTACAACGTTCATGTAGCACGCCAAAACTCTAGAACAAAGAAACTATGTAATTAAAGGAAGAGAAGAGAAGAAAAACTAGTTAGAAGCCTCCTCCAAGCGGGGTGTGTGTTCCCCCACGTGAATTCCCCTTCAAAGTATGTTAGATCTCTCTAAAGTGGCGTTCTCCTAAAAAAATATGTTTAGTCTTGCTTTTGTACGTGTTGGGTAGGTCTAGGGTCGAAATAACCTTTTCCCGGGCAAAGTTGGACAAATTTCCCGTCACTGGCGCCCTGGCTAGCGCCAGGCGCCCTCCACGGCGCTCCAATATTTTTAGCTACTGTTTTTGGTGCCACAGGTAGGGCTACCAAATTCGCAAGTTTCCCGGTTTCGTTCGTTTTGGCTCAAATCTTGTGCGTTTCGCTCCCAATTGATCCCGAATCATTCCTACACATAAAAACACTTCAAATTAATATAAATCATAGCATTTAACATCCCATATTCACGAAACAAAAGTAAAATATGAGGCGATATACATAAAAATATATATGCTTTAAGCTAAACATCAACACCCCACACTTAGACTCTTGCTCGTCCTCGAGCAATGGACTATCTAATAAACCCCCAACTACGTACACGTCTCAATTATAGAGGATCACCTTAACTTTTAATCACACAATATACCCTTGACTATGATCAATTCCGGCACACAAGCATGAATACACAAAATTTCACATTTTTCCCGTTTAGCCTGCCTAAGTATAACCTTTCAATTCAATCAATTCCAACAACCTATTTGTCACCACCCAACCTCAAAACCGACCTGTAACCACTAAGCACCCTCAACTCATGCACTCACCCAACAATAAAGTTTACAACATCACCAATCATTCATGAGATCATGTGCCCTCACCACAAAAAAAGAGTGAAAATATACTAGTCCACACATTCATATGTGCTTTTGAATATAAATTAAGGACATCACACCGTTGAACAAAATTCGCTCACTCTCGCAAAGAATTCATATGCATCTCGTGGTCGTACCATAAGCTTGCCCGTAGTGTATATATCTACTAATTTAAGCTAGCCAAGTCTAGGATCAATTAGGACTTTTGAGGTTGTAATGTAAGCTAATCGACGGGTAGGATATATTTAGGAATAGTGAGTAATCCTCCTAAGCACTTTAATACACTACACTCACAACTCAAACACATATTCTTCTTAACCAATTCACTTGCCACAAACCATATGCACATAGCCCTTATGTTTATTCAAGCACTTCTATACTCCCGCTAGCAGAAATTATTAAGAATTGGAGGTGTTTTCTACATACTTTCACTATCATTTTTTTTCTTTTCTTTCAATTTTTCTTTTCCTTTCTCTTTTTTTTTCACACACTCCTTACATTAATGTTCATTGGCTAGTGTCTTTTGATTTTAACTTTAGTGCACCAACGGGCCCTTCCATGGTTCCACTCAAAAGCTACTCCCCAATCTCTAACCTTACTTCTTTTAGCGAATAAGTGCCTTAGGAGGTAAAGGTTCAATCAATATCAAATTAAGAACAAAATAGGGGTATGACTTGTAATGTGGGTGCCAAAGAAAAGGTCTATAGGCTCAAAGGGGCTAGCAACGGAAAATTTTATTTTTATGTGACAAGCATATCTATGATCAAGCAAGAAAATGCCTACGTCATCTCCTAGATTAGCAAAACTTACAATTTCGCTTCAATTAACACACGGGGCAAGTTCTAGACTACACAAGATAGCACAGAAAATCACAAATCCTCACACACACGTTGCACATGACTCAATCAAGACGGTTCTGTTCAACTCCCAACTAAAGCAAGCACACATAATTGAGAAATTTAAGCAATAATGCACTATGTGGCATACGTGTCAAACAACTGAGAAAAGGCGTCACAAAATAGGCTATTTACTTTACTTAGGCTTCACAATTCAAACCAAATACATGGGAAAATAGGAGGTATGTCATAGCCTAATGTGCTAGCATCAGCCATGTCAATGAGTATCTCAGAGCCACTCAGTTCCTTCCTAAACAACTCCTAAAAAAAATAAATTAAGTACCCGGTTCGAGCTACATCCTTGGAAAAGAACCGGTGCCCAAAGAAAAACCAAGGAATACTACCTAACTATTCTGAAAAAATTCTTTTTGGTATTTTTAATCAGACTTTCCTCAAGAAAATTGTCCAAAAGATCCATCGTCGGGAAAAGTCTGAACTTTTTCTAATTTTTTTTTCAATTTTTGTTTTTTAATTTTTTTAATTTTTAAACCTAGACTATGTCTACTACGAGTTCTAAAAGAAAAACTAAATTAAAACAAATTAGTTTTATACAATAACACTTCAGAAAGTAGTTTCCCCACCCCCACACTTATATTATGCATAGTCCTCGATGCATGATTACAGAGAAAAATATTAAAAAAAGGGTGAGAAATACTCCCTGAGGCCCTCTCGGGCCTAGCTCGGACATGATCCTCAATAGTAAGGGTCGGGACGACCCCACACTTAAGCTCAAACATGCTCCTCAGCTTCAACTTCGGGTACTCAGACTTCCCCTACTCTGCAAAACAAAAACAACACGAAACTTGACACTATATAAAAAATAAAAAAATTAAAAATTAAAATACAGGCTGTGTTGCCTCCCAAAAAGCGCTTGATTTAACGTCGCGGTACGATGCTATCACTTTCACCACTTTTCCTTCCACATTGAAGATATGAAATGCGGCCCCAATTTTGCATCTATTTTTCTGTCACATTCCTGGGGCGGCGGTGTAAAAATAAAGAACCCAAGTAGTAGGTATCGCATCTTGCACTTCTTGGCCTTTAAGTGAGGAATGTCGTTTTGCCTCCTTTGTATGGCAAATTTCAGAATATAAACACTTTGTCCTCATCCATTGACTCCTCCATATGCTCGACTGGATCAATTCCCATGTCACCAACCAAACACAATGTTGAAAAGTGTTTAGAATGAGGTCCAATACGCTATAACTCCAAAATTGCATTATTTTTGACATCCTCAATTTTGCGCTCTTCGTCAACCTTGGCATCATTAATAATATTTTGATCGAATAGTTGGAATTCCTCTTTCTGCTTCACAAGCTGGCCAATATCCAAAAATATTGGTTGTAGGGCATCAGACGCCTCAACCTTAGCATCATCCACAAGAACATGGTCTGATAATTGGTATTCTCGTCTTAGCTTCTCAATTTGGCCTAGAAGATATTTTTCAACTTCACACAACTCATCACTAAATTGTTGGACGTTACACGCATCAACCTTTGCACTCAATTCTGCATCCATGTCGCGAATAGAGCTGCCAAATTGGTCGATTTCTTGTCTAAGATCAGTTCTTCCTTCTATCAGTTGTTCTGTCATATTTGAAAGACCATCACAAAGATACTCATGAGATTTTATTAGTTGAGCTTGTTCCTCTAGCCAAGATTAGCTCACTATATCTGTTTCTTCTAAATTATCTTCCGGTGGGAACTCGCTCTCTTCAGCCACTTCCTCCGCCTCGGCCTTCATTCTCATGATTGCTGCACTAATTCTTTTCATACCTTTTTTGAGTTCATCCTGTTGCTCTGCTACTTGCCTCAGAATATCCCTAATATATGCATCACGTTTCATATCCTGCACTTCATTACCCCTATCAAACTCACAAATATTATTAGAAACATCATAATAAGTGTTCTGAGAAGGATAATAAAAATTAGGAAAACCATCCCAATGGCCACCTTGACCACCACACATATTACAAATATTCCACCCATAAGATTGAGATTCGCAATTTTGCCACAAGTGTGGTCCTCCACAATATGGACAAGGATCACCATAATAAGAATAACCAATATTCGACCAATTATCATTCCAAGATGCCATATCAACAAAGATAATAAAATATTAAACTAAGTTAAAAAAAATTGAATAGGTAAGAAGTAAAAATCTTGTTGCTCCCAAACGCACACGCAAGTATACGTGGTCGACAAGTAATATAGGATTGTAAGTGTCACGACCCGGATTTTCCACCCTCGGGAGTCGTGATGGCGCATACTAATGTGAGCTAGGCAAGACAATTATGTGAACAACTTACCTTTTTACCCATCTTATATTCATTAACAATTGCAAAGTAATATCATTTAAACAGCGGAATTTAACATAAGCGGAAAAAAAAAGCAATAAGCTAGCTGAACATGAATCCAATACAACTGTTTGAGTCTCCACTACCCAGAACTGGTGTCACAGTTTCACAGACGGTCTAAGAATACTACAAATAAAGGGTCTGAAAGAAATAAATACAACACTGTCTCTAGAAATGTATGAAAGAAACAGGAATAGTAGATGGTGTAACGACCCGACCGGTCGTTTTGAATCCTAGCGCTCCGTTCAGTAGTCGAAGGCCATGAACAACTTCATTTAAGGTATTTTAACTTGTGCGCGTGGTCAGAATTAAGTTTCAGGAAGTTCAAAGTTAATTTAGAAAGAGAATTCTCATTTCAGAAGCTTAAAGTTGAAAGAATGAACTGGGATTGGAATTTTGTGTAAACGACCTCGGAATCAGGATACGAAGGTTCCAGCAGGTTCGTATGATGGATTCAGACTTGGGCGTATGCCCGGTTCGGGTTTTGGATAACCCGGGAGTGTTTTGGCGCCTATTGTGGAAGTTAGCATTTTAGAAGGAATTTCATAAGTTTGGTTTGAAGAGCATTTCAGTGTTATCAATGTCCATTTGGTATTCCGAGACTGGGAGTAGCTATGCATGGTGATTCTGGAGTTGGGAGCGCGATCGGAAGTGAATTCGGAGGTCCGTAGACCATTTTGAAGCTATTTGGCTAAAGATAGAAATTTGAAGGTTTTAAGGAGTTTGACCGGAGGTTGACTTTTTGACATCAGGGTCGAATCCAATTCTGGAAGTTGGAGTAGGTCCGTGATGTCAAATATGATTTGTGTGCAAAATTTGAGGTCAATCGGACGTGATTTGATAGGTTTAAACATCGGAAATAGAAGTTTGAAATTTTAAAGTTCATAAAGCTTGGATTGGGGTGTAATTCATGATTTTAGCGTTGTTTGATATGATTTGAAGCCTCGAGCAAGTCCGTAATGTGTTTTGGGACTGGTTGGTGTGATTGGTTGGGGTCCCGGGGGCCTCGGATGGATTCCGGGTGGTTAATGGATTGAAATTGGAATTTGGAAGAGAGCTGAAGGACTCTGGTTGCTGGTGTTTTCGCTTCTGTGGTTGGTTGACCGCAGAAGCGAACGGGGAGCCGCAGATGTGGTTTTTGGTCCAAAGCTTGAGGACCGCAGATGCGGTCGAAATTCCGCAGAAGCGGAACCGCATCTGCGGAAGGGGCATCGCAGAAGCGAGAAAGGGCTGCATGGAAAGGAGCCGCAGAAGCGGCCTTTGGACCGCATAAGCGGAACCGCTGATGCGGTATGGCTTCCGCAGAAGCGGAAATGACTGGAAGCAGAACCTTGTTTTAAATCGTGGGATTGAGTTCATTTCTCCCATTTCTTCATGGCTTGGGCGATTTTTGGGGAGCTTCAAGAGAGGATTTTGTCGTCAATGTTGAGATAAGTTATCCCCACCACTTTCGAGTTGAATATATCAATTATATATGGGTTTAAGCATGGAAATTAGAGTAATATTGAGGTTTTGGTTGAAAACCTAGAAAATTATAATCTTGGATTTTAGCCACGATTTTGAGTATGGAATTAAGAGAAAATTATATATTTGAGTTCCTAAGGTCATGGGTAATCTTTATCTTCGAAAAATTTTGGATTAAGGAAACGTGGGCCCGAGGGCATTTTGGTCATTTCACTAAGAGGAGTTGGGAATTTGTATAATTTGAATTGTTAACGAGTATTTGAGCATGTTCTCATTAGTTTGTCGTTAAATGGCTAGTTTTGGGGCATTGTGCGTCGGTTCAAGGCTTCGGAAGAATGTAGAATGCCGGTTATGAGTCTTCGGAGAGAGGTGAGTCTCCTTTCTAATCTTGTGAGGGGGAATTTACCCCATAGGTGAGTTAAATTGGTTATGTGCTCCTATTTGTGGGGGCTACGTACGCACGAGGTGACGAGAGTCCGTGTGTAGCTACTATTATGCTATTGTCCGGGTAGTTAGGACCCAAAAGCATGTTATACTTGGATTACTGTGAACCCATTGATAATTTGAAGTGTTTCAATCACCTTGAATTGGTAAAGGAATTTAAAAAGAGATTTAATATTAAATTTTCCCTGAAATGTTAAAAAGAGAAATTTGTCTATTTGGTTGATTATCCCCGATACGCTCATAATTTCCTACTTGAGCATGTATTTTATGTGTGCCTGCGTCGCATGGATGATTCGCGAGCAGGATATGTGTTTATTTATGGAACGGGCCGAACGCCTCGGTGAAAATAGATGCATCTATGGTTCGTGCCGCTCGACCCTCGGCAGTGCACATTTACATTCCTGTTGGATCGGGCCGTCGCCTCGGTGTGATTTGCGCATGTTATTTGTCTCTTGAGGATTTGTAATCGCGAAACTTGCCCTTCGTGGCTTGATATAAATTGATAAGATAATAAAGAATAAACCTTGGAAGCCCTTGATTAATTGTTGAATGTGTTTACCTGTTTTCCTGGCTTCGTGAATTAGAACTACTATATGAATCCATGATTATCCTCGCATTATTGAATATTGATATTGACCCCTAGTGAGTGTCGAAGTTGGCCATCTCGTCTCTACCCCTTCGGGATTAGGCGGGATACTCACTGAGTACACGTTGATTACGTACTCATACTACACTTCTGTGCATTTTTGTTGCACAGGTATATTCTACTTTAGATAGCAGCAAGGATGATCTGGGGACTAAGTGAGTTGCAGTATGCAAGGCGGCCCGCAGCTTTTAAAGCCCTTTTCTAGTGAACTGTATTTCCTTTCTGTCCATTGTATTCCGGACGGATGTTGTGCTGTATTTTATATCCTTATCAGTAGTTGCTCATGCACTTGTGACACCGGGTTCTAGGATGGGTTTTCTTTGAAGATGCGTATTATTAGTTATTTCTTCATTCGAATTGAAACAGAGGTTATTTTATATATGAAAAATGGAAGAAAAACTCTTAGATTTCAAAGTTATTAAACGAGAATTTAAATTGATAATTTAGTTGGCTTGCCTGACAATGGTGTCCGGCGCCATCACGATCCGTAGTGGATTTGGGTCGTGACAGATGGAAGGAGACGCCAAGGCCTACGGACGCCTGCAGGACTACATCGGGTCGCCTGATGAACAAGAATCAGCAATCCCACCGCGGTCCAAAGTCTACAACACTGGGGTCTGCACAAAAGAGTGCAGAGTGTAGTATCAGCACAACCGACCCCATGTGCTGGTAAGTGTCTAGCCTAACCTCGGCAAAGTAGTGACGAGGCTAGGACCAGACTATCAAATAAACCTGTGTAGTTGTATGATATACAGCGGAAAGTAAAGCAAAAATAAACAAATAAAGATGGGAGGGTGAAACATGTTTCGGGGAATAACAGACAAAACAGAATCTCAAGAGAATTATCAGGAAACAAAAATTCAACTTCTAACAAGGATAAGGAAACAAAGGCAGATTTCACTCTCGGTTCACATCTTGTTGCAGGCGTGCAACCTGATCCCATTTCTCATATCTTGTGGTAGGCGTACCACCCGCTCCCATTTCATTATATCTTGTGGTAGGCATACCACCCGCTCCCATTTCATTATATGTTGTGGTAGGCATACCACCTTCTCCCATTTCATTAAATCTTGTGGTAGGCGTACCACCCGCTCCCATTACATTATATCTCATGGTAGGCGTACCACCCGCTCCCATTTCATTAAATCTTGTGGTAGGCGTACCACCCGCTCCCATTTTATTAAATCTTGTGGTAGGCGTACCACCCGCTCCCATTTTATTAAATCTTGTGGTAGGCGTATCACCCGCTCCCATTTACAAGCCAACACAAAATCACAAGGAATCCTGGCAAGGAAACAAAAACAACATAATAACTCCCCGATAAGGGAACAACAATATCAAGACAAACATCCCGACAAGGGAGAATCAACTATAACCAATCCTAACTCAACTCCTACTCAGCTATACCCAAACTTGTTCCAACATCTAACTACCTCAGCTATAACCATAATCCTTACCTAACACAAAGAATCATCAACCTAAGTATCATTAATGTCAATTAAGAACACAATGCAAGGGAACCACAACTCAACAATAGCCCGGCAAGGGGGCAACATAATGATCTATTCTCTTTCTCACTTTTACTTCATAATTCACTTCACAACTCGAGCCACCGCTCTGGAGGTTCAATTATCACTTATACTATCACAATTCGTTATACAATTGGAGCCAACGCTCCTCATTGTTCATAGGTCACAATTCTTTCCACAAACTTTATACAACAAATAGAAACCATCACCAAGGCATGAAAGACACAACAAAGTCATGACAATCACAATATAAAGACTCACGGGCATGCTAGACACCAACATATAGATACTCGACACCATGCCTATACGTCGTACTAAAAAATTATCACATAGCAAATAGGACTCAACTCTTAATCCCTCAAGCTAAGGTTAGACCAAACACTTACCTCGATGCATCGAACATAATTCACGATTCAATTATAGCTTTACCCCTTGATTCCACCACCAATTTGCTCATATCTAGTCACAAGTTACTTAATTACATCAATAAAAGCTAAATGAAATCAATTTGAATGCATGAAAATGAATTTTTCAAAGTTTTACCCAAAAAGTAAAAAATCGCCCCCGGGCCCACATGGTCAAAACCCGAGGTTCGAACCAAAACCCGATTACCCATTCCCCCACGAACCCAAATATATAATTTGTTTTGAAATCGGACCTCAAATCGAGGTCCAAATTCCCAATTTTTGAAAAACCTAGGTTCTACCCATAACACCCAATTTCCCCATGAAAATCCTTGATTTTAAGTTGAAATCATGTTAAAAGATGCTAAGAATTGAAGAAAGTTAGTTAAAAATGACTTACAATTGATTTGGAGAAGAAGGAATTCTTGAAAAATCGCCTAAGTGTGTTTGTGTTTGAGAGAATATGAAATATGGGGTTTAAAATCGGCTAAGGATAAAATTGCAGGTCTCAGATGTGGGAATTGCGAACAGGGGTTCTCAATTGCGAACCAACCTCTGCTGGCTTGGGAATTGCGAAGATAGTTTGGGAAATGCGAAGTCTGCAGGCCTGCAATTCCTTAAGTCCAAAATTTCACCCCGTGGCCTATCTAAAACTCACCCGAGCCCTCGGAGCTCCAAACCAAAATATACACACAACCTCAAAAACATCCTACGGACTTATTCGTGTACTCAAATCACCAAAATAACATCATGAACATCGAATTAAACCTCAAGATCAATGAAATTTCTCAAAACTTCTTTAAATATCAAATTTGCATTTAAGGTTCGAATCACGTCAAATGATATCCGTTTTTCATCAAATTTCACAGAAACATCTTAAATCATATATAAGACCTGTACCGGGGGCCGGAACCAAAATACAGACCCGATACCATCATGTTTTAATCAAATTTCATTTCAAATTTCCTTAGACAATTTCCTTTAAAAATACATTTCTCGGGCTCGGGACCTCGAAATTCGATTTCGGGCATACGCCCAAGTCCCATATTTTCCTACGGACCCTCCGGGACCGTCAAATCACGAGTCCGGGTCCGTTTACCCAAAACGTTGACCGAAGTCAAATTAAGTCATTCTATAGCCAAAATTTACCATTTTTCACAGATTTTCATATTTAAGCTTTCCGGCTACGCGCCCGGACTGCGCACGCAAATCGAGGTGACTCTAAATGAGGTTTTCAAGGCCTCGGAAACACAGATTTTAATTTAAAGCAATTGATGACCTTTTGGGTCATCACATTCTCCACCTCTAAAACAACCGTTCGTCCTCGAACGGACAGAAGAAAGAAGGAAGTACCTGAGTCGGGGAAAAGATGGGGATAACGGCTCCGCATATCAGACTCGGACTCCCAGGTCGATGCCTCAGGAGGCTGACCTCTCTACTGAACACGAACAGAAGGAAAACTCTTCGATCTCAACTGACGAATCTGCCGCTCTAGAATAGCTACCGGCTCCTCCTCATTAGACAAGTCCTTGTCCAACTGGACAGTGATGAAATCTAACACGTGGGATGGATCGCCGTGATATTTCCGAAGCATGGACACATGAAACACTGGATGCACGGCTGATAATCTCGGCGGCAATGCAAGTCTATAAGCCACCTCTCCCACTCGATCAAGAGTCTCAAACGGGCCAATGAACCTAGGGCTGAGCTTTCCCTTCTTCCCAAATCTCATCACGCCCTTCAAAGGCGACACTCAAAGCAATACCCGCTCACCGACCATAAAAGCCACATCTTGAACCTTGCGGTCTGCATAACTCTTTTGCCTATACTGAGCTGCACGAAGCCTATCCTGAATAATCCTGTCTTTGTCCAAGGCATCCTGAACCAAATCCGTACCCAACAACCGAGCCTCTCCCGCCTCAAACCATCCAACCGGAGACCGACACCGCCTACCATAGAAAGCCTCATAAGGTGCCATCTGGATACTCGACTGGTAGCTTTTGTTGTAGGCACACTCTGCTAAAGGCAAAAACTGATCCCATGAGCCTCCAAAGTCAATGACACAAGCTCGGAGCATATCCTCCAAAATCTGAATAGTCCGCTCGGACTGCCCGTCCGCCTGGGGATGAAATGCTGTGCTCAACTCAACCCGTGTGCCCAACTCTCGCTGAACTGCTCTCTAGAAATGCGAGGTAAACTGCGTACCTCGGTCCGAAATGATAGACACGGGCACACCATGAGGGCGAACAATCTCCCGGATATAGATCTCAGCTAACCTCTCTGAAGAATAGGAGACTGCCACAGGAATGAAATGTGCTGACTTGGTCAGCCTATCAACAATGACCCATACTGCGTTGAACTTTCTGCGAGTCTGTGGGCGTCCAACAAAGAAATCCATAGTGATCCGCTCCCACTTCCACTCGGGAAGCTCAATCCTCTGAGATGAACCACGGGGCCTCTGATGCTCGTACTTAACTTGCTGACAATTCAAACACCGAGCCACATACGCAACGATATCCTCCTTCATTCTCCTCCATCAATAATGCTGCCGCAAATCCTGATAAAATCAACTCTCGGAGTCCATCCACATTAGGCACACAAACTTGACCCTGCAATCTCAAAACTCCATCATCACCCAAGGTAATTTGCTTGGCACCTCCGTGCTGCACCGTGTCTCTAAGGACACACAAATGAGGATCATCATACTGCCGATCTCGGATACGCTCCAACAATGATGAACGAGCGACTGTGCAAGCTAACACACGGCTGGGCTCAGAAACATCCAACCTCACAACTGATTGGCCAAGGACTGACATCCAAAGCAAGAGGTCTCTCACCGACCGGAATATAAGCAAGACTGCCCATACCGGATGACTTCCTACTCAAAGCATCGGCCACCACATTGGCCTTTCCCGGATGATATAAGATAGTGACATCATAATCTTTCAACAACTCCAACCACCTCTTATGCCTCAAATTCAACTCCTTTTACTTGAACAAATACTGAAGACTCTTGTGATCCGTGAACCCCTCACATGCCACGCCATACAGATAATGCCTCCAAATCTTCAGTGCGTGAACAATGGATGCCAACTCCAAATCATGAACCAGATAGTTCTTCTCTTGAATGTTTAACTGCCGTGAAGCATAGGCAATGACCTTGCCATCCTGCATCAACACTACACCAAGTCCAATACGAGATGCATCACAATAAACTGTATAAGGCCCGGAACCTATGGGCAAAACCAACACCGGTGCCGTAGTTAGAGCTGTCTTGAGCTTCTGAAAGCTCACCTCACACTCGTCCGACCACCTGAACTGGGCAACCTTCTGGGTCAACCTGGTTATCGGGGCTGCAATAGATGAAAACCCCTATACGAACCGACGATAGTAGCCTGCCAATCCCAAGAAACTCTGAATCTCTGTAGCTGATGCTGGTCTAGGCCAGTTCTTGACTGCCTCAATCTCCTTCGGATCAACCTAAATACCCTCTGCTGACACAACATGACCCAGGAATGCAACTGAACTCAACCAGAACTCACACTTCGAAAACTTGGCTTACAACTGACTATCCCTCAAAGTCTGAAGAACCACTCTAAGATGCTGCTCGTGCTCCTCTCGGCTGCGGGAATATATCAAAATATCATCATGAAGACTATCACGAACGAATCCAAATAATGCCTGAACACTCGATTCATCAAGTCCATAAGAGCTACTAGGGCATTTGTCAACCCGAATGACATCACAAGAACTCATAATGCCCGTACCAAGTGCGGAAAGCTGTCTTAGGGACATCGGATGCCCTAATCCTCAACTGATGGTAGCCAGATCTCAAGTCAATCTTGGAAAATACCTTGTCACCCTGAAGCTGATCAAACAAATCATCAATCCTCGGCAATGAATACTTATTCTTGATTGTAACCTTGTTCAATTGCCGATAATTAATACACATTCTCATTGACCCATCCTTCTTCTTAACAAATAACACCGGCGCACCCCAAGGCAAAACACTGGGTCTAATGAAACCCTTCTCAAGCAAGTCTTGCAACTGCTTCTTTAACTCTTTCAACTCAGGTGGGGCCATACGATACAGAGGGATAGAAATGGGCTGAATGCCCGGAGCCAAATCAATGCAAATGTCAATATCCCTGTCGGGTGGCATACCCGGCAGGTCAGAAGGGAAAACCTCAGGAAATTCACGAACAATGGGCATAGAATTTATGGAAGGAACCTCAGCACTAGAATCACGAACATATGCCAAATAGGCCAAACACCCCTTCTCGACCATACGTCGAGCCTTCACATAAGAGATAACACTATGGGTAGAATGACCAGAAGTCCCTCTCCACTCTAAACGAGGCATACCCGATAAAACTAAGGTCACAGTCTTGGCATGACAGTCCAAGATAGCGTGGTAAGGTGATAACCAGTCCATCCCCAATATAACATCTAAATCATCCATGTCCAGAAGAAGTAAATCTACACGAGTATCAAGACCTCCAATAACCACTATACATGAACAATGGACGCGATCCACCACAATAGAATCACCAGCCGGCGTAGACACATAAGCAGGGGCACTCGGAGAATCACTAGGCATGACCAGATACGGCGCAAAATAAAACCGAAGCTTCTCTACCACAAACCAGAACAATACCTGCACCTCCACCTCTAATACCTTTACCTCCACATCTAGCATCTCTACCTCCACCTCTAATACCTCTACCTCCCCCTCTAATACCTCTCTCTGAGTGATGGGAGAAACTTCTCCAGAAATAGTTGCGTGAACTATTATCAAGTCAAAGATGATGACCTAACTGGTATAGCCAATCAATAATCTCTCCAACAGGTCTTGGCGGATCCACACAAGCGAAAAGTAGCAAAATCGACCCCATTGGTCTCCATGATCCCCATGTTCCTGAGAACCTCATGACAGCTGTGTTGATAATCCTGGGGATCCTCAGTAGATGCACCGCTGAATGTAATAGTGAAGAGCTTGGGGAAACTTATCCAATCTCTACAAAGCCTCCGAAGACGTAGCTGATCTATCACCGGTCTGTGCTGCTGCTCGACTGAAGAAGCGGTACATGACCTCGCCATTCGTGAAAGGACAAGAGTAGAGGTTTCAATTTAGCATTGAGAGAACAAAATCGCATGACAGGGAAGAATAGAAGTGAAACTTTTCCTAACTCTGCAGCCTCTGGGGGATAAATACAGACATCTTCGTACCGATCCCTCAGACTCTACTAAGCTTGTCTGTGAACTGTGAGACCCATGTAACCTAGAGCTCTGATACCAACTTGTCACGAACCGGATTTCCTACCCTCGGGAGTCGTGATAGGGCCTACTAATGTGAGCTAGGCAAGCTAATTATGTGAACAACTTACCTTTTTATCCATCTTATATTCATTAATAATTGCGAAGTAATATCATTTAAACAACGGAATTTAACATAAGCGGAAGAAAAAGCAATAAGCTAGCTGAACATGAATCCAATACAACTGTTTGAGTCTCAACTACCCAGAACTGGTGTCACAGTTTCACAGACGGTCTAAGAATACTACAAATAAAGGGCCTGAAAGAAATAAATACAACACTGTCTCTAGAAATGTATGAAAGAAACAGTTATAGTAGATGGAAGGAGACGCCAAGGCCTACAGACGCCTGCGGGACTACCTCGGGTCGCCTGATGAACAAGAATCAGCAATCTCACCGCGGTCCAAAGTCTACAATACTGGGTTCTGCAAAAAAAGAGTGCAGAGTGTAGTATCAGCACAACCGACCCCATGTGCTGGTAAGTGTCTAGCCTAACCTCGGCGAAGTAGTGACGAGGCTAGGACCAGACTATCAAATAAACCCGTGCAGTTGTATAATATACAGCGGAAAGTAAAGAAAAAAAAACAAATAAAGATGGGAGGGGGAAACATGCTTCGGGGAATAATAGATAAAACAGAATCTCAAGAGAATTATCAGAAAACCAAAATTCAACTTCTAACAAGGATAACGAAACAAAGGCAGATTTCACTCTCGGTTCACATCTTGTTGCAGGCGTGCAACCCGATCCCATTTCTCATATCTTGTGGTAGGCGTACCACCCGCTCCCATTTCATTATATCTTGTGGTAGGCGTACCACCCGCTCCCATTTCATTAAATCTCAAGGTAGGCGTACCACCCGCTCCCATTTTATTATATCTTGTGGTAGGCGTACCACCCGCTCCCATTTTATTAAATCTCGTGGTAGGCGTACCACCCGCTCCCATTTCATTATATCTCGTGGTAGGCGCACCACCCGCTCCCATTTTATTAAATCATGTGGTAGGCGTACCACCCGCTCCCATTTCATTAAATCTTGTGGTAGGCGTACCACCCGCTCCCATTTACAAGCCAACACAAAATCACAAGGAATCCCGGCAAGGGAACAAAAGCAACATAATAACTCCCCGATAAGGGAACAACAATATCAAGACAAACATCCCGACAAGGGAGAATCATCTATAACCAATCCTAACTCAACTCCTACTCAGCTATACCCAAACTTGTTCCAACATCTAACTACCTCAGCTATACCTAAACTTATTACAACACCTAACTACCTCGGCTATACCCAAACTTGTTCCAATATCTAACTACCTCAGCTATAACCACAATCCTTACCTAACACAAAGAATCATCAACCTAAGTATCCGTAATATCAATTAAGAACACAATGCAAGAGAACCACAACTCAACAATAGCCCGGCAAGGGGGCAACATAATGATCTCTTCTCTTTCTCACTTTTACTTCACAATTCACTTCACAACTCGAGCCACCGCTCTAGAGGTTCAATTATCACTTATACTATCACAAATCGTTATACAACTGGAGCCAACGCTCCTCAATGTTCATAGGTCACAATTCTTTCCACAAACTTTATACAGCAAATAAAAACCATCACCAAGGCATGAATGACACAATGAAGTCATGATAATCACAATATAAAGACTCACGGGTATGCTAGACACCAACGTATAGATACTCGTCACCATGCCTATACGTCGTACTCAATAATTATCATATAGCAAATAGGACTCAACTCCTAATCCCTCAAGCTAAGGTTAGACCAAACACTTACCTCGATGTCTCGAACATAATTCACGATTCAATTATAGCTTTACCCCTTGATTCCACGACCAATTCGCTCGTATCTAGTCACAAGTTACTTAATTACATCAATAAACGCTAAATGAAATCAATTTGAATGCATGAAAATGAATTTTCCAAAGTTTTACCCAAAAAGTCAAAAATTGCCCCCGGGCCCACATGGTCAAAACCCGAGGTTCGAACCAAAACCCGATTACCCATTCCCCCCACGAACCCAAATATATAATTTGTTTTGAAATCGGACCTCAAATCGAGGTCCAAATCCCCAATTTTTGAAAAACCTAGGTTCTACCCAAAACACCCAATTTCCCCATGAAAATCCTTGATTTTAAGTTGAAATCATGTTAAAAGATTCTAAGAATTGAAGAAAGTTAGTTAAAAATTTACCTACAATTGATTTGGAGAAGAAGGAATTCTTGAAAAATTGCCTAAGTGTGTTTGTGTTTGAGAGAATATAAAAAATGGGGTTTAAAATCGGCTAAGTATAAAATTGCATGTCTCAGATGTGGGAATTGCGAACAGGGGTTCGCAATTGCGAACCAACCTCTGCTGGCTTGCGAATTGCGAAGGTAGCTTGGTAAATGCGAAGTCTGCAGGTCTACAATTCCTTAAGTCCAAAATTTTACCCCGTGGCCTATCCAAAACTCACCCGAGCCCTCGGGGCTCCAAACCAAATATATACACAACCTCAAAAATATCCTATGGTCTTATTCGTGTACTCAAATAACCAAAATAACATCATGAACATCGAATTAAACCTCAAGATCAATGAAATTTCTCAAAACTTCTTTCAACATCAAATTTGCATTTAAGGTCCGAATCAAGTCAAATGATATCCGTTTTTCATCAAATTTCACAGAAACATCTTAAATCATATATAAGACCTGTACCGGGCGCCAGAACCAAAATACGGACCCGATACCATCATGTTCTAATCAAATTTCATTTCAAATTTCCTTAAACAATTTCAGAAAACAATTTCCTTTAAAAATTCATTTCTCGGGCTCGGGACCTCGGAATTCGATTCCGGGCATACGCCCAAGTCCCATATTGTCCTACGGACCCTCCGGGACCGTCAAATCACGAGTCCGGGTCCGTTTACCCAAAACGTTGACCGAAGTCAAATTAAGTCATTTTATAGCCAAATTTTACCATTTTCATAGATTTTCATATTTAAGCTCTCCGGCTACACGACCGGACTGCGCATTTAAATCAAGGTGACTCTAAACGAGGTTTTCAAGGCCTTGGAAACACAGATTTTAATTTAAAGCAAGTGATGACCTTTTGGGTCATTACAGTAAGTCCAGATATCGTACCCACAGGGACTTGTGATTAACTATCAACTAAATTAAACCGAACAATTAATCTATTCAAGCGAATTTCTAATGATTATTAACTAAAACTAATTTAGAGTAGCAACCTAAGAAACTAAAGAAAATAACGAATTCAATGTGAGTGAATATTCTAGAGCTATGGTTTAGCTAACAATCCCGTTGAGTTTTCCACTTAAGTTGTCTAATTAATTTATCTAGTTTATTGATTGACGGGGTTGATATTGCTCGTAGCCTTCTCCCGAAGTACAACTCGCCTATTCAAGCTAACCTAACGCCTATATTCCTATGGAATTAGGATTAATAAGAATGCATTTATAATTCCCGTATAGTAACCAAGCAAGGCGATTAGGTATATTCCTATCCTAACTGCAAATCCACTCCCCCTAAGAGTTAAGATCTTGCTCTACTCAATCTTATATGCAATCTAGAATTCCCTCTCCCGAGTTCAATCCTAGATTCGTAGATAGTATTCAATTGGTGATCAAGCAATCAAATAATTAAGCGCAAGATTGAATAAATAAACAAATATGATAAAATAATAAGAAAAATTCAAGCTTCAAACTACAACGTTCATGTAGTACCCCAAAACTCTAGAACAAAGAAACTATGAAATTAAAGGAAGAAAAGAGAAGAAAAACTAGTTAGAAGCCTCCTCCATGTGTTACCCCACGTGAATTCCCCTTCAAAGTATGTTAGATCTCTCTAAAGTGGCGTCCTCCCCTCAAAAAATATGTTTAGTCTTGCTTTTATACGTGTTGGGTAGGTCTAGGGCCGAAATAACCTTTTCCCGGGCAAAGTTGGACAAAATTCCCGTCACTGGCACACTGGCTAGCGCCAGGCGCCCTCCACGGCGCTCCAATATTTTTAGCTACTGTTTTTGGCGCCACAGGTAGGGTTCGCAAGTTTCCCGGTTTCGTTTGTTTTGGCTCAAATCTTGTGCGTTTCGCCACCAATTGATCCTGAATCGTTCCTACACATAAAAACACTTCAAATTAATATAAATCATAGCATTTAACATCCCAAATTCACGAAACAAAAGTAAAATATGACGCGATATACATAAAAAAAATATATATTCTTTAAGCTAAGCATCACCCATAACTCATATTTCTTATAGAGTGTTACGGCGAGATTATAGCTAACTTGTCGGGAATTAATCTGACAATTGGGGAGATCATTAATCCTAGACCATTTTACCATTGAATTTAACTCTATTCTAGATTATTACTAGTCTTATTGTTATTTTTCCTTTGTTAACTAAATTGTACTCATTATATATCAAAAATCTTGCATCCGAAAATTGTTTGAGCTTATCATTAGCAGTGGTAAAAGTCGCAGTAAATAGGTTAGTTCCCTGTGGGATTAGACTCCAGACTGAACCATATTATATATTTGCAGCGATCTTTGAGTCCTTTTTTATAAGGCGTAGTTGGGCGTGATCAAATTTTGGCGCTGTTGCCGGGGAACTAGCGGCGTTATTTATTGCAACTTGGAAGAATTGCTAGGATTTCTAGTTTAGATCAATTTTCTGTGGTGTTAAAAATATTTCCATTGAAATTCTCACGTTTGAACTCTTTGTGTCTTAGGTGCATGCCTAGAAGCTCTTTGAGAAATGTTGAACTCTTTAAAGGACTCTCAGATCCTGAGAAAGCATTTTGGACATTGAACCGGGCTAACAAGAAAGAGCAAACAGCTGAAATAAAATAAACAAATTGAAATTGAAATGGATGACGTAAACAACGTCAACAGGAACAACATGAATGATCGAGATGACCCAAACGTCAGAGTGGTAGAACCTCTTGTGCCGGAAGCTACTCTTTATGATTAGGCACAACCAACTACTGATAACCTGGCCACAGCAATTGCAGTTCCTCCCATACAAGCGGAGACATTCCAGATTACCAACAACATGCTGCACCTGTTGCAGAATAAAGGTTTGTTGTCCGAGTCATACATCCAAGACCCACAACAACATCTAAAGAACTTTCTATCAATATGTGTCACTCAAAGACTACCGAATGTGACTCCTGAGGCAATCAAATTATTACTGTTCCCATTCTCAGTGACCGGGGAGGCTCAAACTTGGCTGAATTTGCTCCCAATAAACTCCATTTCTACTTGGGAGGGACTAGTCAAGTAGTTCTTAAACAAGTTTTATCCACCCAACAAAACTGCAAGGCAGATTGATGAGATATTGCAATTCAGGCAGAAACTGACTGAGACTTTGCAAGACACCTGGGAGAGGTTTAAGGGTATGTTGGTGAAGTGTCCTCACCATGGCATTCCGGATTAGATGCTAGGACATAGGTTCTATATGGGTCTGGCTGACAATCTGAAGGTCAATATATATGCTTCTGCCGGGGGTGCATTCTTGAGCAAATCCTTCAAAGAGTGTAAGATTCTTCTTTACGAGATGTCTCAAAATTCAAGCTGGATGACGAGAGACACAACACTCACTCCAATAGTGCATTCTGTCACTCTTGACCCAAACAACACAAATGTAGAAAACATAGCCACTCTTATGACCCAGATGAGCTTGCTGACAAAGAAAATCGATGAGATGGGTATGAAACAGGTGCACATTGTTGATACCACAAATGGAGGTCTATGCACTCCTTGCATAAGCCAGTCATATGTGTGCTCGTAGAGTGGAGAGACTGACAACCAGGGTTTTTCAGAGAAGACATGAATTATGTTAATAATTTCGGGGCTCAGAGGCAAGGTGGGCAGCAATGGGGACCATCGGCAAATCAACAGTACAGACCGAACCATCCACAGCACAACCCCAATCCAGGAGGAGCACGACCACAAGGCCAAGTCGTGCCTTATCAAAGACAGCAGGGCTATAATCAGCAGCACCAGCAATAGTTGGCCTACCATCCACCTCATCAACAGCAGGATAGTAACATGATCAAAATCAGGGGTATGCTACAACAACTCATTGGGACAAATGGAAAGATGCAAGAGAAGTTAGTTGCACATGATTCAGCAATCAAAGGCATTGAAACTCAATTGGGAAAGCTATCTATGACCTTGAACAATCGCCCACAAGGAACGTTGCCTGCAGATACAAACATTAATCCAAAGGAGAAGAACCCAAATCAGCTCATGGCAGTGAGTCTCAGGAATGGGAGAGATTTAGACAGGGAGCAAGAAGTTGCTCAATCTAGGAGAGAGACAACGCCGACTGCTCCAGCTACCCCAGTTACATAAGAGACAGATGAGTCAGCAGAGCTCACCGAGGTTGTAATCGAGCAAGCACGGGTTGACAAGGGTAAGGAGAAGGAAGGTGAACAACTCCCAAAACAGGTAGTAGAAAAAGCTTCCAGCAAAGAAAAGACACAATGCAGTGAGCAGAGGTTGATTCCTGCACCATTCCGTCAGAGGTTGGCAAAGCAAAAGAAAGATGATCAATATAGGAAATTCATGGAAATGCTCAGACAAATTCCATTGAATATCCCACTGATGGATGCTTTGAGGGAGATGCCAGGGTATACAAAAATGATGAAGGACCTGATGTTGCGGAAATTTGACTTTCAGGACCGGTCACTGTAACTCTGACGCAGACCTGCAGCGCGGTAGTGACAAGGCCTATGGCTCAATAGGTGTCTGATCCAGGTAGTTTCACTATTCCATGCACCATTGGGAGTTATGCTTTTGCTAAAGCATTGTGTGACTTGGGGGCCAGTATAAACTTGATGCCCTTGGCAATCTATACAAAACTGGGCATTGGCAGAGCTAGACCGACCTCAATGTTGTTGGAACTGGCTGATTGCACAGTCAAAAGACCGACAAGAATTCTTGATGATGTGCTTGTTCAAGTGGGGAAATTTGTATTCCCTATAGACTTTGTCATTCTTGACTGTCAAGTGGATGAGGAGATACCACTCATTTTGGGCAGGCCATTTTTAGCCACTGGGAGAGAATTGATTGATTGTGAGACTAGAGAATTGAAAATGAGGTTGAACAATGAAAAGATAATATTCAATGTTCAACAATCTATGAGGAGACCCAGCGAATTTGCAAATTGCTCACTAGTGGAGGCCGTAGATGTGATACTATAAGAGGAGGATGGGACTATTAATGTCAGGGATCCGTTGGAAGCCTGCTTGATGAATCTGGAAAATGTCGATGGTGAGGAGTTGGCGGAGTGGTTCATGGCTCTTGAAGGTCAAGGGTTCTGGAAAAGGGAACCCGAGTTCGAGCACCTACACTTAGAAGAAAGAACAACACCGCCTGCGAAACCATCGATAGAGGAGCCACCACAGTTGGACCTGAAACCGAGTCCAGCGTATCTCAAGTACGCTTTCTTAGGGCCTATTCTACTTTACCTGCTATTATATCATCCGTTTTGTTAGCTGTGCAGGTAGAGCAACTCCTACAGGTGTTACAAGAATGTAAGACTGCTATTGGTTGGACCATGGCAGACATAAAGGGTATCAACCCAACTTTTTGTATGCACAAGATTCTCTTGGAAGAAGGGCACAAACCTTCCATAGAACATCAACGAAGTCTGAACCCGAATATGAAAGAGGTGGTGAAGAAGGAAGTGATCAAATGGTTAGATGCGGGTATCATCTTCCCCATCTCTGACAGCAACTGGGTCAGCCCTGTTCAGTGTGTGCCGAAGAAGGAAGGAATTACGGTTGTGCAAAATGAGAAGAACGAGTTGATCTCGACTCGTACTGTCACGGGATGGCGGATTTGCATGGATTATCAGAAATTGAACACAGCCACCCGGAAAGACCATTTTCCCTTGTCATTCATTGACCAAATGCTGGACAAGTTGGCTGGGTGATCTCACTTCTGTTTCTTGGATGGATATTCAGGGTACAATCAGATCTCTATAGCCCCCGAAGATAGAGAGAAAACATCATTCACCTGTCCGTAAAGCATCTTTGCCTTTCGGAGAAAGCCTTTTGGACTTTGCAATGCACCGGCTACATTCCAGCGGTGTATGTTAGCCATTTTAACAGACATGGTTGAAGACATTATGGATGTATTTATGGATGATTTCTCCGTGGGGGGGATTAATTCGAGGACTATCTTCACAATTTGAGAAGAGTGCTTAGAAGATGTGTGGAGACAAATTTAGTGCTAAATTGGGAGAAGTGCCATTTTATGGTACAAGAAGGGATAGTCTTGGGGCATCGCGTGTCCAGTAAAGGAATTGAGGTTGACCATGCTAAGATTGACGTGATTAAGAAGTTTCCACCGCCCACTTTGGTCAAGGCAGTGAGAAGTTTCCCTGGGCACGCCGGGTTCTACAGGCGATTCATAAAAGATTTCTCTAAGATTGCTAACCCCTTATGTAAACTCCTTGAAAAGGATCAGCCCTTTGTGTTTTCTAATGATTGCAGGTTAACATTTGAGGAGCTGAAGAAGAGATTAGTGACTGCACCCATAATTGTTGCACTCAACTGGGAGCAACCATTTGAGCTCATGTGCGACGCAAGTGACTATGCTGTAGGAGCAGTCTTGGGGCAGCAAAAGGTTAAGCTGATGCACCCAATTTATTATGCAAGCAGAACGCTAATCGGTGCACAACTCAATTACACTGTGACGGAAAAGGAGATTTTGGCTGTAGTTTTTGCATTCGACAAATTTAGGTCATACTTCATTGGTTCCAAAGGTATTATTTATACTGACCATGCAGCAATTAGGTACTTGATAGCAAAGAAGGAGTCAAAGCCACGCTTGATCCGCTGGGTTCTTTTCCTACAAGAATTCGATCTGGATATCCGTGCCAGAAAAGGGACCGAGAACCAGGTAGCAGACCACCTCTCAAGGTTTGAAGGAGCTAAAAAGAAGGTAGAGGTTGAAGATATAACTGAGACATTCCCGGATGAACAGTTACTAGCAGTGATAATGGAGGAGACACCATGGTATGCTGATATTGCTAATTATTTAGCAAGCGGTATTGTACCTTATGAACTCTCTTCAATTCAAAAGAAAAAGTTCTTTCACGATTGTCATTTTTATTATTGGGATGAACCTCTACTCTTTAAAATATGTGTAGGAAACATGATCCGGAGGTGTATTCCCGAGAAAGATGAACCTTCTGTTTTGCAAGCTTGCCATGCTTCACCATATGGTGGACACTTTGGAGGGATTACGACAGTGGCTAAGGTGTTGGAATCGGGTTTGTATTGGCCAACCCTATTCAAGGATGCCCATGCTTGGGTGAAAAGCTATGATGAGTGCCAAAGGACAGGCAACATATCTCGACGTCATGAGATGTCGATGACTACTATCAAGAGGTGGAGGTATTTGACATGTGGGAAATTGACTTTATGGGGCCATTCGTCAAACGTATGGTAACAAATATATACTGGTGGCAGTTGACTATGTCTCCAAATGGGTTGAAGCTATGGCTCTCCCAACCAATGATGCAAAGGGGGTGACTGGCTTTCTAAAGAAAAACATCTTCACACGTTTTGGCACCCCAAGAGCTATAATCAGTGATGGTGGAACCCATTTTTGCAATAGAGCGTTCGCACGGCTGTTGGAAAAGTATGGAGTTCGCCATAAGGTGACCACCCCTTATCACCCACAGTCAAGCAGCCAAGTTGAAGTGTCGAATCGGGAAATCAAAAGTGTCCTGACCAAGACAGTGAATGCGACAAGGACTGATTGAGCGAATAAGCTAGATGATGCATTATGGGCGTACTGCACAGTATTTAAAACTCAAATTGGTATGTCACCATACAAGTTGGTGTTTGGAAAAGCATGTCACCTTCCGGTAAAGCTCGAGCATAAAGCCCTTTGGGCACTGCAGCTATTGAATTTGGATATGGAGACCGCAGGCACCAGTAGAGTCACTGGGTTACACGAACTCGAGGAATTCAAGTTCCATGCATTTGAGAATGCAAGATTGTACATAGAAAGGATGAAAATGATGCATGATAAGCATATTCTAGATCGGAACTTCAAACCCGGAGATCTAGTGTTGTTATACAACTCGAGATTAAGAATCTTTCCGGGTAAATTGAAGTCCCGATGGTCAGGACCCTTCAGAGTGGTGCAAGTGTTCTCAAATGAAGCTGTAGAAATTGAATCGAAGATGGAACAAATAAGTTCATAGTGAAGGGCAAAGGTTGAAATATTACCTTGGAATGGTCGCAGAAAAGGGTGATAGAGCGGTGATATCTTTGGAAGAGCCCCAATATATGAGCGAAGAGTAATAATAAAAGCATGCGTCGTGCTGCGACGTTAAATCAGGCGCTTCCTGGGAGGCAACCCATGGTTTGTTGTAAATTGTCGTGCCGCGATGTTAAATTAGGCGCTTTTTAGGAGGCAACCAATTATTTTTTTTTCTTTGTTCATATTTTTGTAGTTGATTTTTTTGAACAGTGACAACATTGATCGATCTAGTAAGGTGCAGGAACAAAGGTATGCGTAGCGGAAAGACTCGGGGTGACGAAATTATCCCAGAGATAGGAAAAAGTGCAAAAAAAGAAAAAAATTTGGATGCCTAATCTGCGGCCGCGGATCTGACCGCGGATTGTGCAGATGTTCTGTCCGCAGCTGCGGATCCGGCCGCGGACCTGGCGCTGTTCAGGTTTATTTTTTTTTAATTTTTTTCTTTTCTTTTCTTCTCTCTTATTCCCTTTTTAATTAGTTTTTTATTAACCCCCCCTCATCCGCCACTCTCCCGTTCTCCCCCCCCC
>NW_017673679.1:39916-75440 GCF_001879085.1 Nicotiana attenuata
CCCTTAACAAAACAAACAACACAACTCTAAACCCTCCCCCTTCCTCAAATCAAATCAAAAAATTGATCCCCTCCTCCTTATTCTCCCCAATTTTTTTTCTCACTTAACAAAATATTCTCCCCTTCTCCGTCTTCTCTACTCCACAACTACCCAAGCTCCATTCCTGCCAAGATTTTCAAGTAAGTACATGCTTCTACTTTCTCTTTTTAGTTTTTTTTTGGTTTATTTTTCGATTTTTTTTCATTCTTTTTCTCTTCTGTTGTAAGTTTAGGAAAGTAGAAGTATGGGTATTCTTATCTTTGTTTTTGCTTGTTGGTATATATGTTGGGATGTGAGGACATTAGGTTTGGTTTGGTTGGAAAGACATTGTTGAGTTGTGAAGATGGAAGTTAAATTGGGTCTTTGGGTATGTTGGGGGGCCTATGCACAGTAGGTGTTTGTTGAATTGCCACAATGAGCTTTCTAGTATAAGTTGAGACCAATGGTGCGGGTGAAGTCTGAGTAACCACCTTTGGTTCACATATTCCGCCGATTATTGATAGTGGTGGTTATTGTGTAGGTACCATGAGATCTTCAAAGAAGAGACGCACTACCGGTGCCTCATCAAGTGGTCATGGAGGCTCGTCCCGGGCACGGGCACCAGCTAATTTAGGTAAGTTAGATCGCACCAGGTTTGTCTCCAGAGCTGCCGAAGACCGTTTCAGTTGGAAGACTATTAGAAATCTTGTACCGGAAAGGGAAGTTGACATGGGATCCCTCCAGGCTGAATGCCCCAATATGTATACGGAGTTGATGAGGCGCAGGCTAGACATCTTCTTCGAAGAGCCGGAGGACGGTAACTTAATGCTTGTTAGGGAATTCTATGCCAACTGTTCTAAACATGAGGATCACATCTGCACTGTGCGACAAAAGAGGGTGAATGCCTCGATTGAAGCCATCAGGAGAGCGTATCGCTTGCCTGCATTTACTGGGGAGGTGGATTACTATGATACTTACAAGCGAGAACCAACAAATTGGCAATTATTTTTCCAAACTATCTGTGCCCCAGACAAAGAGATACTATGAGTTATACCGGGATCGAAGTTGCACTCAGCGTCACTCACCTTTGAAGGAAAGTGTTGCTTGTACATCATTAATAGTCGACTGCTGCCGTCCCACAACACCACTGAGGTAAATGGTCTGAGAGCTGCTTTGATCTGGTGCTTCATGAATGGCCATGATTTTGATGTGGCCAAGGTTATTCAGTCTGAAATGTTCATCCGTTCCACACTGAGGAGGTATGTGTTCTTCTTCCCATCTCTGGGCACTAAATTACGCCGGGTTGTGGGGGTGCCAGAGAACCCCACTGTGGATGGCAAAGTGAGGAAAGAAACAAAGTTTCAGGAATCGAAAGTAACCATTGGGGAAGACACGGTGACACCCGGTTCAACTGATAATAATGATTCTGAGGCGTCAGAGGAGAGTGATGAAGAGCAGGAGGAAGTTGGGCCTTCTTCAACCCCACAGGAACAAGTGGGGCCATCCTCACCCTCATGGGAACAAGTGGCCGCGGGTGAAGGTTCATCTGCAGTTAGATGGAGCACGCGGATGACAGCCTTGGAACAGGAAATGGCAGGGTTGCGCACTTCCGTCACGGAATTGGGAACTAGAGTTGATGCTTTAGCCACCCAAAATGCGAAGTCGGAGAAAAAAATCATGGGCTGGCTACGTGCGCTGGGAAGGGCGTGTCATCTCGACCCCGACACTATCTCCGATCAAGACTAATCTTCTAGGGAAGTTCCTTTACCTCGCATTATTTTATTTTTTATGACATGGGGACATGCCATCATTTTAAGTGTGGGGTGGGGGATACTTTGTTGGGTTGTTCTATGTAGAATTTTGTAGTTTATTTACATAAATCAATTTGGACTTGTCCCGACGATGGATATCATTCGACGGGTTTCTTGAGGGACTAAAGTCGAAGAAGAAGAAAAAAACACACAAAAAAAGATTTTCTTCTATAGGAGTGTATCAATTCCCCCTTGTTTTTCTTTAAGCAACGGTTCTTTTCTAAGGGTTTCATTTGAACCAGTTGTAGTTAGTTTTTTTGTTAGTAGGAACTTGTGGGCTATGGGTGGAAATAGACATAGGATCTCTTAACGTCGTAATGCCTTGAATATAGCGGGTACTTTAGTGTGACGCTTAGGCTCAGTTGTCGACTCCTGTAAGAATGCCTTGAACTGTATGTTCTTAATTTGGCTAAGTACCCTGGATAGAGTGTTTGATGACCCAACCTGGAGTGAGTCATGTGCCATGTGTCATGTGTGTGTGAGGCTTGTTGTATTCTGCGTACGACATTTGATGCCTAGAACTAGCCCCGTATATCTGCAAAGCGAAATAGTAGTCTTATTTAGTCTGGGAAGTGATATAGACATTTCTTTGTTGAACCATAGATATACTTCATCCACCCATTTGTTATGTATCCTAGTTAACCCCGTTGAGCCTGTAATCTTGTTTCTTTGGCAACCACACTACAAGCCTTACCCATTTGTTTGAATTAACCATCTTTTTGAACCTTTTCAGCTCCCATGAGCACTTGAATTGTATGAACTTTGTAAAAGTTAAAGTGTGGGGTGGTTGGTTTCGCTTTTGAGTGGAACTAATGAAATAAGGAGAAAGATGCACTGTTTTGAATAAAGTAAGAGCCGCTTGAATTAAAATATATATATATATATATATATATAGTTGGATTGTTGTGAAAAATATTCCTCGCTAAGTGGTGGCTCTTGATGTAATTGTGCTTAAAGAAGAGAGAGTTAATATATAGCGATGTGAAGGTGGAGTCATGGTTTGACATAAGTGTGGGGTTTTGAATGTTAACGTACATGTATTAAAGTGCTTAGGGATGTGTAGCCAATCGTATATCCAAATGTATCCAACCCGTCTCGCAGCCTACATTAAAACCAAATAAAGCCCTACTTGATCCTAGACTGGATGAGCTCGATTAGTAGAGTAGTACACTACGGGCAAGCCTATGGTGCATCTTTTGTGGCATATGAATGTCATTTCTGAGGGTGAGTGAATTCTGTTTATATTGAAGTTCCTTAGTGTGTATGCATGTTATTGATTGTGGAATGAGTCTCTTTTGTTGTGAGCATGCACTTGATTCATGAAGGAGAGGTAAGTCTGGATCTCTGAGTTAGGGTAAGTAAGCCGGTTAGGAATATTGCGTGGCTCGCGGGAGTCAACTGTTGAGGTGTGGATGTTACATTAATGTACTCAACCTATAGGAATATTCTTGGTGTGACGAGTTAGGGAAGTCGCTCGGGGGAAGTTAGGCCTCTGTAGAGTGTAGTTTGATTGCTTGAGGACGAGCAAAGATTTAAGTGTGGGGTGTTGATAGTAGACGATAATTATGCAATTTTGATACTATTTACACTCTAATTTGGCCGCATTTTATCAATGTTTGAATGTAAAAGATAACAAAATGCTCTAATTAAGAGTTTTACGTTTTGCACGAGCCACTCCGAGTTAGGAGGAAGCTAAAGAGTGTTTTGGAGTCAATATGGACCACGGAAGGCCAATCGGAGGATAGCTCGGTCGAAAAGGAGAAAGAAGAGCAAGTTCCAGCTCCGCGGCCGCAGACAAAATAATTGTCAAATCCGCGGTCCAATCTGCGGCCGCGGACGGGCAGACGGGAGCCAAGAAGCCAGGGTCAATCATGTAATTTCCAGGGCGACTAACCTAAACCTATATGAAGCCTAATTTGTCCTAATGAGAGGGATATCTATTTTTAGAGAGGATTTGAAGGCAAGAACACTGAAGAAAGACAGAGAATTTTCCTTAGAGTTTTATTCTTCTTCTTTTTAATTCTATTGATAATTATGACTTTATTTAGTGAATTGTCATCTCTTAGTATGAGTAGCTAAACCCGTCATCTAGGGTTGATGGAACCAATTGTTGGATGAAGTCTTGACTATGTTTTGATATAATTGAGCCACTTTTACTCTATGATTGTTCAACTACGTGTTGTCTTGTGATTAATTGAAAGGGCACTTGATTAATCGTGTCTAGTTATCTTCTGTTGCTTGAGAAAGAACACTTGGTTAGATTGTTGTTTAACAACACCACTTTCAGGTAAGTTAAGAGATTAATTACTTGAATTTAAAAGCAGGGTTAGAGATAACGAAACTTTGGTGGGATAATTTTGAGTTGCTTAAATTGTTAGCTAGAGTAGTTCGAGAGAATGCTTCTAGTAAATTATCGTAATTGATTGAGAGATAATTGAGGTAACCCAGAACTCATATTTCTTATAGAGTGTTATGGCGAGATTATAGCTAACGTGTTAAGAATTAATCCGACAATTGGGGAAATCAATAACCCTAGACCATTTTACCATTGAATTTAACTCTATTCTAGATTATTGCTAGTCTTATTGTTATTTTTCCTTAGTTAACTAAATTATACTCATTATATATCAAAAATCTTGCATCTGAAATTGTTTGAGCTTATCATTAGCAGTGGTAAAAGTCATAGTAAATAGGTTAGTTCCCTGTGGCGTTCGACTCCGAACTGAACCAGATTATATATTTGCAGTGACCGCTGAGTCCATTTCTATAAGGCATAGTTGGGCGTGATCAGTCACCTAGTTGTAGTAAGAAAATTGAAGAGTAGAAGTCCACCATTGAAGGCCTTTCAAAGCTTTGCTTTCGAAAATAGGATTTTTTGGAATTTATTAGTTGTTTGGACTGGGGTGTTGTTCCAATTGATTAAAATATCAAAAGGTTTCAAAATTTAAATTTGAAATGATTTGAAGTAGATTTGAGCAAGATTTGAGTTAAATTTCAGAAAAGACGCAAGGAAGAAGACGAAGTTAGTTTTTTTATATAATTATGTATAATCTTGTATAATAGTGTATATGAGTGTATAAACACATCTTATACACTATTATACACTTTTATACACCTTTATACAAGCGTTTGTAGACGAACAACTTACACGATTTTCAATTACAATTCTTGTTTAAAACTAGTCTAAATCTCCATGAAATGACTTTAAATTTTATATACAACCTCCTTATACTATTTCTAACAAGTCTAAATAATACCCACTCCAAATTTCTCACAAATTCAAATTCGAAATTTAAACCCACATATTTAAGCTTGTTAAAAATCTAATTTTCACCACCTGTAACGACACGATCGGTCTTTTTGAGCTTTTGCACTTCGCTTGCTAGTTCTCGGGCATGAGTAGCTCCGTATGATGCATTATGAATTATGTAAGTCATCGGTTTTGGTTTTTTAAGTTATTCAGAATTGATTTGGAAGAATGATTCTGAGCTAGAAGCTTTAAAATTTGAAAGGTTTGACAAAGTTTGACTTTTTGGTATTTGACCTCGGATTGGATTTATGATGGTTCCGTTAGCTCCATTGGGTGATTTTGGACTTAGGAGCGCGTCCGGATTGTGGTTTAGAGTTGGTAGTAGAATTTGGTTTGAAATGGCAAAAGTTGAAATTTTGGAATGTTTGACCGGGAGTGGGCGTTTTGATATCGGGGCCGGGTTCCGATTCTGGAAGTTCGAGCAGGTCCGTAATGTCAAATGTGACTTGTGTGCAAAATTTGAGGTCAATCAGACGTGATTTGATAGGTTTCGGCATCTGTTGTGGAAGTTTGAAGTTTCAAAGTTCATTGATTTTGACATGAGGTGTGATTCGTGTTTTTAGTGTTGTTTGATGTGATTTGAGGCCTCGACTAAGTCCGTGATATGTTTTGAGACTTGTTGGTATGTACGGACGGGTCCCGAGGGACTCGGGTGAGTTTCGGGGTGGTTTCAGACCATTTCTAGGCTATTTCTAGTTGCTAGTTTTTGGCTACAGGGGTGTACAATGCGTTAGGGTAGATCTGGACGCATTAGCTAAGAGAAAAATAGGAAAAGCGGAGCTGTGCTATGCGATTGCGGAAGCCTTCACGTGATCGCATAGAGTAAAATCTCTGCTGCACTGACCCGACTTTGGAAGCTTATATCTCACAGTCTATAAAGAATTTGGAGATAATACAAAAATAAAAGTTGTAGCCCTTGATGTCTAGTTTTTAGAAAGTCAAACCAATTGTAATTTGGAGTTTTGTACAAAAGGTTATTACCATTATACTAGAGGCTATCCGGAAGAGTCGGAGAAGACTGTTGGAAAAATTTGTTCTTCGCGATCACGGGAGAATGGTCGCGATCGCATAGAGTAAAAAAGGGGCTGAAAAATTTTGTCCTTCTCTATCGCATTAGTTTGTCCATGATAGCATATGGTAAATGCCTTGGCAGATTATAAAGTACTCTATTTCGAGGGTTTCAGTCATTTTTGCATTTTTGGAGCTAGAGAGCTCGGATTGAGGCGATTCTTGAAGCAATTTTCACCATATGAATTGGGGTAAGTGTTATTTACTCGGTTTTGGTCATATTTAAAGAATATATATTCGATTTTAGCTTTTGGTTGAGGAATTTTAAAGAGAAAATCGGGGGTTTTGGCCTAAAGTTTCATAATATGAATTTTTGAGTTTTGAACACCGATTTGGAGTCGGATTTGAGTGAAGCTGATATGGTTGGACTTGTAATTGAATGGGTCATCGGATTTTATGAGTTTTCTCGGATTCTGAGGTGCGGGCCCAAGTGTGATTTTTGGCCGAATTTGGGATTTGAGTTAGGATTCGATCTTTAGCATTAGGAATTGTTTCCGTCGGCTTTATTTGATGTATTTGAGTTGCTTTTGGCTAGTTTTGATCCGTTTGGAGGTCGCTACGCGCATGAGGGCATTCTTGGAGCATCACTTGGCTTGCTCAGTATTGGAATTTGGCTTGTTTGAGGTAAGTAACTCTTCTAAACTTAGTGCTTAGGGTATTAAACCCCGAATTACGTGCTATGTGATTGATGTTGAGGTGACCCACATGCTAGGTGATGGGTGTGTGGGTGTGCACCCTTTGAATTGGGACTCCGTTATTTTTATGGCGCTATTTAGTGGCCCTATTTTGTTATATCTGTATTTTTACCATGTGATTAAGTAACTGAGCTATCAATCATGCTAGATATCATGTTTAGGCTTTATGGTGATATTGTTAGGACCCACAGTGGTTGTTTCTTACTGTCATTTCACTGATTTCATTGATATTTTGATCTCATTCATATCATACCTCAGTCTCAGTTGTTATTTATTGATGCATCATATTATTGTTCCGGGACTGTTTTCATGACATTGTGAGCCCGTGGGTGAGACTGCGAGAGTGATGATTGAGTGAGGCCGAAAGCCTGATTAAGAGTGATAGTTATGGGATCGGGCTGCACGCCGCAACGGTTATATTGATGATTATGATAGCGCTTGGGCTGAAGGAGCCCCTCCGGAGTCTGTATACACCCACAGTGAGCCCGGATGATATTATTGAGGGATGGATTTCTCTGGACATGGATTTGTCTGAAGTACTTGATACTTGGAGATGGATTTCTCCACAGGGTTGGATTGCCCTTTTTTCTCGGTACTGGGTGATCTTATAGTCAGTGTTGTATATGTTCCGAGATGGATTTCCCTGGGCCGTGTGGGCCATATACAGTACCGAGTGGTTGAGCATGATAAGTGAAAAGCGCAAGACACTGAGATTGAGTACTCTGAGAGTGTGAGTACATGATTCATCTTTGAGATACATGGAATTGGCATGCATACATGACATACAGGATTAGAGATGCATTTTTCTCATGTTGTACGGTATCACGTCATTCATGACTTTTCGTAGATATTGATATATGGACATAAAGAGGTATTTCACACTTGCTATCTGGAAAGAAAATGAAACATCTTATTTATTTTGGAAAGATTTTTGGAAAAATTATAGTTTTCAAACTATCTCACATTTTTCGACGATTTCGGTAAAGGATTTGAGTTTTCACCGATATTCTTGAAAAGTGGAACTATTTTCGGAAAAACTGTGAAAAAGCTGAGTATCTTATCTCTGAGTTACTTCCTTATGTAAATTCTTTACGTTGTTATGGATTATTATTGGCTATTGGTGTTGGACCCGACCATGTTCCAGCTTGTCACTACTTTCAACCTAAGGTTAGGTTTGTTACTTACTCAGTACATGGGGTCGGTTGTACTTGTGAGCACGTGATTTTTTGCCCAAATAAAAAATACTTCTACAAATTCACAACGATAGATTTTTATAATTATTTTAATTTTTATAAAATTTTAGGAATTTCTTGTTAATTCTTGTTTGCATTTAGTTGCATATTTAACATTTTAAAAGCATGAGAAAATACCAAAAATATCTAAAATATTTCATGCATAGCATTTTAGGTCTTAATTGCATTTAGGATTTAATTGCATGAGCTAATTGCATTATTAAATAAAAAATCACAAAAATAATGGACATTTTTACTTATTTAGCTTTTAGTTTAAAATTGGTATTTTTCTTTCATTAGTTTTATGTTAATTAATCTTTTAAATGGTAGAGATAGGTTATTAAGTTTAATTTTACAAATTAGATGTAGATTAAGATTTGATTTAGGTTTAATAAATTTGAGTAGGATTTTAGAGCAAGGAATAAGAGAAAAATAATAAAGAGAAAGAGCTAAGGTTTATTTTGGACTTTAATTAGAATCTGGGCCAAAATAAATGATTTCAGTGGCCCAATATCACCCAATCCGCCTAGCCCAACCCCCTATTCGGTCCAGGTTTTCCACTAATTACCAAAACGACCCCATTCAGTAACACCCAATATCAGCCTTTGATTTCCTTTGATCGGACGGCTGAGAACTGGCCCTTGCCCCCCTTATAAGTGTCGGAACCCCCCTTAACCCCCAAAATTCCCCCCAGTCTCTCATCCTCCCCCCCAATTGAAACCCTAGTCATCGTCCGCTACCCGCCGAAAATCGCCCCTCGACGGTGGGCCACCTCCAAATTAGCCCAAATCTTCACCAAACAATCCTCGTCCCCTCTTCTTTCCAAGCCCTCTAACGTCGTCTCTCAAATCCTCATAGATTTTTCTAATTTTTAGATCTAAGATTCTCAAAAATCATATTCTACCTCCTTTCTTATTTTTCTTCAATACTTTTGTTCGATTTGGCTCAAACTTACGTGAATCTACTTCTCTTGACATGAAAAATCGATTTACGTCGGTTTGGCTCTTTTCAAGCCGCCGTAATCTGATCAGTCACCATGCCACCCACCGAAACTCCATAGCCTCAAGATTTCATTCTCCGGCCAAGCTAGGGTTATTATCGTTACAGGCAGCCACTGTTTCTGCTATTCGAGCAAGAATCAGTGCTGGTGTGGCGATATCGACCCCTACTCGGATTGCCCGGAATTAGCAGTGTTGTCGTCCATAGGTACTTCTTCCGTTCATTTTCTTATCCCTGATCATCTAGTTTAACAGTTTTTATTTATTTATTGACAAATTGTTGTTTTGCTATTTTACATAATGTAGTTAGTTTAAGTTAATGACATCATGTTTAGTCTAATTGAAATATTTATTAGTTAATTACATATATTTAGGTGAATTAAAACAGCTCTAGTCAATTTAATAGTTTAGTTAGATTTTAATTAACAAATTATTTTGTTTTGGTTCATCTCTGATTTTGCCTTAATTGTTTGAGTTTAGAGGTTTTGAATGCCAATTAGGCATTAGGAGGGTGAAGGGGTAATAACATAAACTTTAAGGGGTTTAATTGGAAAGAAAAAAATAGGGATTCTTGGGTGTTTGTTTTGGAAGGTTCTAGAAAAGCACCAGTTGTCCAGAATTGTTGTAAAAAAGATGCTGAAATTGGATAAGAAAGGGACAGCTGTAAAATTAGTTAGGAAAGATTCTTTTTCCCCTTAATTTTAGGGAGGGCACATGGGAGGGGAGCTGGGATTTTTCCCTAATAAAAAGGACTCCTACTCACAGAATTGACACGGATTTTTACACAAGAAATTTTCAAAATACATAGACTCATTCACTTGAGTGCATTTCAGATTTTTTTTCTCTTTAAGTTCAAAGCTAGGGAAATAGAAAAACAAAAAAGAAGAAAAAAAAGAGATGTTCAAGCTGATTTTCCTTCACATTGTTTGATGGTTTATTTCTATATTGCTGGGTTTGCTGATTTGTGTTGAGAACTATATTATTTTTGGTTTTCTGCTGTCTTCTTGCTGCTGCTTCTGCTATTTTCTGCTGTCACTTGCTGATTTCAGAGCTCTGTTTTCTTGTTCTATTCACTTGTTGTATCCATGTACCTCTCTTAAATCTTTGGATTACATTTGGATGTGAAATGTGCTTGAATGGAAGAGATATGTGTATTGTGGAGTTGGGAAAAGCAGTCATGTGCAATTGTTAATCCATGAGTTCTTTCAAGCTGTTTCGTTTTCTTGTTGCTTGGTATTCTATAGGATTAATGGAACTTGAGTAATCTATACATAAGTTCACTTGTATCTAAGAGTGATGTTCTTTTTACTATTGTATTAATCCTGTATGGGTTTTAAATTTAGTACAAATGTTCAGCAGTTCCTTGTCTTATACTTTGCCTATTTATAGGCATACTAGTCTGGTAAAAATAGTGTTATTGCTTTATAAATTCTTCTAAGCCATTTGGGTAAATGTCTTGTTTACCAATTCATGTATTTGATAATCACTGTTTATCAAGAACTTTCCACTGTGTTGTTTATGCCTAAATCTGTGTCTAAATATGTGTATATAAGAGATTAATTTTGAACACTAATTTTGAAGTGTTGTTTGAAAAATAGATTTGATTCTTTAATTGCTTAGCTTGACCAATGTTTGGAAGTTTTAATTGTCAAATTGATTTCATGATCGGTAGAAAGGATTCATCAGATACAGATGCTTGGATTTTGGAAATTCTCTTAGTATGAAAAGGATTTTGGTAGAAAGGATTCATTAGATACAGATGCTTGAATTTTGGAAATTCTCTTAGTATGAAAAGGATTTTGGCTTTAGCTAATAAGAAGTAACAGGATTTGGGTCAAAGAGTTTAACCCGGCTTGAGAAGAATCGATAGCTAATTTTTATGACTAAATTACTACACTCTTTCCACATGAATTTATTATCCGTTAATTCACATCACCTCTTCCACAATAATTTCAAATAGTTTAAGAATAAATAATTCATGAACCTCGTAGCTTGCTTTAGGCGCGATTAATAAAATCATCGTGACCACGGGTACGGTTCTCGTGACCCGACCATAACTTTGAATATTAATAATAATAAATATGTTGTAAATCGTGGGTGCATTTCATGCGACGTGATTCGCAATGTGTTCAAAACAAACGTGTGTGCGACATCGTGCCTTGTTTCAAAAAATAATTCCATAAACACTAAAAGCGGTATGAAAGTTAAAAATGCACGTAGATTTTAAAATGTTTAATAAATTAGGTAATTCGGCCAATCACTAATAGTTGAGCGACCGTGCTAAAACCACGGAACCCGGGAATGCCTAACACCTTCTCCCGGGTTAACAGAATTCCTTACCCGATCTTCTGTGTTCGCGTACCATTAATAAGAGTCAATTTCCTCGATTTGGAATTAAAAATAAACCAGTGACTTGGGACACCATATAACTATCCTAAGTGGCGACTCTGAATCTAATAATTAATCCCATTTCGATTACTGTCACTTAAATTGGAAAAACTCCATACCCCCTCGGGAAAAAGGAGGTGTGATAGCTCTGGCGACTCTGCTGGGGAAGGAACCCAGAATCACTGGTTCAGGGTTCAGAATTCAAGCTTAGAATACCTGTTATAGTTGGCTTTTGTTTATTATCTGATTTTTTACGTGTTTGAGCCTAATGTGCTAAATATCACTTTTTACCGCTTTGATATTGCTTGAACTATATATAAACTATTACGAAACCCTCTTCTCTCTGAGTCTTCTTAATCATCTGGGAAGTGTGTACTTCGTGTGGCTTCTTTTCTGTTAGAGTCATATCGCAATTTTAGAACGAGGTTCAGATAAGTTGCAAAGCCGGTGAAGCTTTTGTATTCCCGGTACGCTGCCCTCCCCCCTTCCTACCCCCCCCCCCCCCCCCGATCGAGTTGTACGCTCGGGTAAGCCAGGTCTAGAACAATACACCCAGGTTTTAAACCTAGAATAACATAGCCTCATGCCGGATCTCTAGTAGGAACACTTGTTTGCATCATGTGCATTTGACTTTGGGGACTCAACACAAGGGCTGGGTACGTCTAGGACAGGTGTACCCGAAATAAAAAGACCATCCTGATGCATTTTACGTGCTACTTGTACATTTATTTGCTTCGGCTTGCATGTTGGCCGGCTTCTAGAATAGGGAAGAAAAATCAAGAAAACCCAAGATTGAGGTAAGAGAGAGAAAATCACCCGTTTCTGAAAATCCCGGTATCTAAAATACCAAGAAACTCTGCCAAAATTTAAAAAAAAAGAAAAAAGAAGAAAAGCCGTTTCAAAATAAATCATATTTTTCTATTACGTAAAAATTTGCTAAACTACGCAGGTTTGATTCTCACCAGATCTGGGATACGTAGGCAGCCCTCAACGGGTACAGCCCCACTTTCGCAAAAATAAAAAATATGAAATGTTGTCATAAATAAAGTTAGGTGATGCCGTTTTTGTCCAAATAGCCATAAATGTTCCGACGGGACGCTGGAAAGTCGTTTTTGCAAGAACAGCCACCTATGGTACTTTTTCTAATTTTTGTCCACTTAGCCAACACAGTCCTAAAATCTTCCCTTCTGAAGTGCTGAAGGGCCATATTTGCAAAGGTGTCCTTGAGCTGTTTGAGTTACATTTTGCAAAAATAATCTTTCTTCTGGGTCAAAATTAAACAAAAATCACATGTTTTTAACCAGTCGCCTTAAATAAAAATGTGCAGGATGAGCACGGTTGAAAATATACCTTTTCGAGTCGTAGAGGAGATTCCACTAGGACTCCAAATGTGATGGAACGACCTGGAGGAGGTCAGCAAGAGTGCTATGACAAAGGCTTTAGGTGGACTCACCGATCTTCTGAAGATTAAACTAAGGGTTGATGTAATTGAAGCTTTGATACTGTTTTGGGACCCGACACACAATGATCTCCACTTCTCTGATTTTGAGTTAACCCCTACATTAGCAGAGATGGCAGGTTATGCTGGTCTTAACGGGAATCTCAGACATCGATATCCAGTAGCACCAAGAACTGTAACCCCTCATAAGTTTTTGGACCTTCTGCGTATTAGCCGGCAGGTTAAAGATGAAAATTTGGCCGGAGGATTTTGCACATTCCACTTCCTATACCGCCGTTATGGGGACCCCCGCAGATTTGAGGCTCCGGAAACTGGTTTGAATCATCAGGAAAATAAAAACAAATGGGAAGCACGCAGAGGTTTGGCCTTCGTAGTGGCATCCTTAGGCACTTTGATATATCCAAGGAGTGATGGACATATAGAACTGGGGCTTGTTTGAATGGCCGACTTTATGGTCAAAAACGCCAATTGCACTATCATACCGATGATTCTCGCAGAAATTTATCGAGCTTTAACCGCTTGTCGAGCTGGGACAAATTTTTTTGAGGGATGCAACTTGCTTTTGCAAATATGGCTGGTAAAACATCTTTGCCATCGCCCTGGGTACATGAACTGTGGTCTGACCAGACTCAATTGCATCAAAGAATATGAAAACCGGTTAGACGGTCATGAGTTTCCAGAAGGTACTGAGGCATGGCGCGTATTTGGGTTCTTTGACCGCAGACCGAATTGAGTGGAGTTTCGGGTGGCACCCGGTCAACGAGGTTATTTACATGTCTGTCGGTGTATGCTTTCTTTTATTGATGGATCTTCAGAGTATTTAGCCGTATACTCCACATCTGGTCTTACGCCAATTGGGTAGATACCAAACAGTCCCTCATGATGAGGATTTGAGTCTGCAGGTTATTGAACTATGCCCAAAAGCCGCATTCCTAGAAGAAAAGGTTCGCCAGATTTGGCACCAATGTAGATTTCTGGAGCCACAAACTCAAGTATGGGGTTTGTCCAGGGGTGAAGTACAATCTAACTACACGTCCTGGTAAGGTAAAAGGGTTCAAGTCAATCAAGAGCTAGAATAGCCCGCCAAAAGGCCCCATGTCCAATTCACTGATGGAGCGCGAGAACAGTAGGTTTGGTTGGATAAAGAGAAGGGATATCGGACTACCATAAGCAAGCTAGAGGATCATATCAAAAAACTCAAATTTGATAGTAGTTTGCAGGCTGCTGAGGAAGATGGGGAAATGAAAAGGTTGGCCCGAGAAAATGAAGGCCTCCGAGCTCAGATTCAGAAGATGAAGGTAGCCGTTGAAAACCCGGCAAGAAGCGAAAAAGACGAAAAACTCATAGGCCATCTGAGGCGAAAAGTGCATGACTATTTGGTTGATCTGGCAAAGACCGAGGATGAATTGGCAAAAGCTCGGGCAAAGCTGGCAAAAAACGTAGAAGAACGGACAAAGTTTGCTCAGCAGTTAAAGCAAAGGTATGATGAAAGGGTCACAATCTTAAGGGGAAAACTGACTAATCTCGATAATGAAATGGTCCAACAAACAAAGGATTTTAAGGCAGAAAGAGAGCATTGCTATGAATTAATTTGGCAACTAGAAGAAAGCATGCAACAGTTACAGAACCAAAACAACACAGATACATAAGTGTTGGAAGCTCGGCGCAACAAATTGGACGTTTGCTTCAGGAGAAGGGTGTCATAAGAATGAGGGTTAAAGAGATAGACGATTATGTTGCAATGAAATGCCATGAATGTGAAGACATGACCAGGTCTACGTTCTTTGCTTCTGTGATGACATTCGTTCGCTAGGTGATGGTTGATTTGGACCACCTTCAATAGGATATTGCACGAAGGCCCGTTCGGAGACCAGCTGATGTCCCACAGGCCCCCGGGGTACCAGTGGAGGCTCTGATGTATTTTTGATTTTTTTTAGTTTGGAGTCTGTATTTTCTTGAGTTTTGTTCAAAGTTGTTTTGTTGTTTATTTCGAGTATGTATGTTTTTTTAGAAGCGGTCAGTACTATTAAATCCCTGTAATAGAAAACCAAAAACAATGTGTCTTTATTAATGAAATATTGCAAAACCCCAAAAATTTCATTTCCTTTTATTTTGCATTTGTTTCCTGAACTACGTAATGATCTGATTCATGCGGCGTCATGATACGTAGGCAATACCCATAGGATTCGATCATAGCCATAAAATTAAAAAAAAAAGAAAGAGAACTGAATGAAAAGAAAAAGAGTGGCAAAAAAAAAGAATAAAAGAGAGCGCAAAAAAAAAGAGCGACAAGAACGAAGTGAGAAAATCAAGAGTGATTAAAGGATGTCAGAAACAAAAGAAAAAAGGTGCAGAGTGAAAAGCATTAGTTAAAGGCCGGGATGAAACATGCAGCCGTTTATGTAGACATGTAATTTTTGACCCTCCCCAAGATTTTACATATTTTAGCATTTAAATACTTAGTTTAGGTCTAATATAGTTATTTCAACTAATTTTGACTCTTTTACTTTATTTTATCACAAAAATAAAAATTACAACAAAATAGTTTCATTATTGTTTTGTAGTCATTTTTACTCTTGAAATAAAAATTACAAAAAATAGGTTTGTTTTAATGGTTAGTTTTATTTTAATATTTATTTCTACTTAAGTAGGGCTAATTAATACTTTGGTAGTATTTTTATCTTTGTTTTATTTAATAGGCAAGAGTTGATGTAGGGTGGATAGATTCTTGGTTAATTAAGCCAATTTTAAGCAAATTTGGATATAAAGGTCCAAGTTTTAAAGCCCAATACCTTAGCCCATCAGATTTTAAAACCTAAAATAACCCTTCACCCTTAAATAACCCTAGACCTAGACCTATACACCTTAGAGACCCTAGAAGAATAAGGAATCCACCATTTTTGACCTGAAAAGGACCCCCCTGACTTCGTCTTCTTCACGCTAGACCTGGAGAGCAGCACAACTCAAAAATCGAGACCATCCCCTATCATCGTCATCTTCAACAAAGAGCGACCAAACAACCTAAACCAGCCGCTGTTCGCCGGAAACCAGAAGCAGCGACGCCACCAGCGACCTCTCGCCGGAAAACGTCCAGCAACACCCTCGCCTCACCCTTCTGTCACAGCCATCTCCACCTTCAACCAAGGAACACCCTTCAGCAGATACAACACCCTAAACCGCCGGAAAAGCCTTGCAATTTCACAGCTTTCATACTTCACGGCCTCTTAGATTCAGGTTGAAATCGGCGTTCCTTCTCTCGGTCACTCGCTTCCTCCTTTTCTGCAGGTCAGTCTCTGGGTGGTCGTGAGCCACATTTTCTACTGTTGAAGTTTTCGTTAGTTTGAGTCCATTTTGGAACTCGTTGTGGGATCTGTTCGGAGCCAATTATTGACGTTTCTAGGTTGCCGTCGTTGGTCCTGATCCGGTCAGTTGTTTCAAGCTTCATTTCCTCTGTTTGATCATGCAATAAGAATATGGGTTGGTTTGTTTAATGTTTCATTTTATTATCAAATCTAGAACATGATTTGGTTTGGCGAATTCTCTATCTCATAATCCTTGTTTTCCAGTGAGTTTGGTTTAAGTGAATGACCGTTTCACTATTAATTGCTTTGCTGTGATTGAAATGAATTAGTGTGTACATGTTAAGTTAATTTCTTGAATTCAATTTCACATGCTTTGTTGAACCGAAGTGGAATTAGTTCAGTAATGGTTTTATAAAATTCAATGAACATCCTTAGAAAAAGTTTCTTTTAGGCACGTAATTAAATCATCACAACTGCGGGTATGGTTCCCATGGCGTGGTTGTGACACTTAATCTCAAATTAGTATTAAATATGAATATCCTTAGTCGAATGCTTTTCCTTTAACAAATTTGAGGTGTGCCATCCAATCGCCTAGTGTATGGCCCTCACATCAATATCTTAACTAGTGTGGAAAATGTCTTGAACTTTCGTAGTTTGCTTTAGGCGCGTTTATTAAATAAATTGTCATAGCTACGGGTACGGTTTCCGTGACGTAGTTATGATGCTTAATTTCTAAAATCCGGTAGTACATTTATGTGACCCGGCCACAATTTAACCTTGTGAATAAAATAAACATGTTGTGGATCGTGGCACAGTTCCCGTGACATGATTCACAATGTGTAACCACATAATTTGTTGTATGATAACTGGATTATTAAAAGCGGTTAAAAGGGATAAAATGCACATAGGTTTCAAAAATGTTTTAAAATCAGATAAATAGGCCAATATTAACAGTTGAGCGACCGTGCTAAAACCACGGAACCCGGAAATATTTAACACCTTCTCCCGGGTTACCAAAATTCCTTACCCGAATTTCTGTGTTTCGCGGACTGTGAAACAGAGTCAACCTTTCCTCGATTTGGGATTTAAAACCGGTGACTTGGGACACCATAAATTATTCCATGTGGCGACTCTAAATTTTAAATAAAATAATCCCGTTCCGATTGTCACTTAAATTGGAAAAAACTCCCTTATACCCCCTTCCGGTGGTAGAAAAAGGAGGTGTGACAGCTCGGGCGACTCTGCTGGGGACAAGAACCCAGAACTTCTGGTTCAGGGTTCAGAATTCGAGCTTAGAATAACTGTTATATTTGGCTTTTATTTATTATTTGATTTTTATTATGTTTGGGCCTAATGTGCTAAATGTTGCTTTTACCGCTTTGATATTATCTTAACTGTATATAAACTGCTGTGAAACCCCTCTCTTCTGATCTTCTGGGAAGTGCATGCTGGCGTGACTTCTTTTCTGTTAGTGTCGTATCCCAATTTAGACCGAGGTTCGGACAAGTTGCAAAGCCGGATAATCTTTTGGTTACCGGTACGTGGCTCCCCCTCGGCTCGAGTTGTCTGCTTGGGTAAGCCAGGTCTAGAACAATACACCCAGGTTTTAGACCTAGAATAACACAGCCTCATGCCGGATCCCTAGTAGGAACGCTTGTTTGCATCACGTGCATTTGACTTAGGGGACTCGTTACAGGGGTTGGGTCCGTCTAGGACAGGTGTACCCAAAAAAGAAAAGACCATCCTGATGCATCCTATGTGCTACATGTTGCAATCTTCAAGGGTAAAAGGGGTCATTTGGCGGACCAATAGGGTTGAGGATAAATGGAAAAAAAAGAGGGTGAAGTATAAAAAATAAAGCAAGTAGGGCCCAGTTATGTTTTTCTTTCACATTTTTTTTAAGAAAAAGACAAAAAAAAACATGAAATTCCAAAAAGATTTTGCACTTTCCCATCATTTCCCAAAAAAAAAAAATTAAAAAAAAAATCCAAAAAGATTTTACATGTTTTCATCATTTTTCAAAACAAAAGACAAAAAATATATTTTTCTCTTTATTAGTTATTTTTTTTAATTCTCGCCCGTATCCAATCTGCCCGAACTACGCGAACCTGATTCTCGTCTCTCGGGGCGGGATACTAGGCAACCCACATAGGGTCCGGTCTTCCTAGTGAGTCTTAGGTCTTGACTTCGCGGGGTCGTAGCCAAATCTTGCATGTTTAGCCACTTTTATCCACATAGGTTAATTTTAGAAAAATAATCACAATCATGTCTTGCATGTGTCCAACAGGAAGTGTTGTTGTCTCACATAGTTCTAGGTCTTTAACTTTATTTGGTCTTAATTTTCTCATACAGGTGTAGGTCTACTTACCGGAGTTTGAGCATGACAGACACCCCGGGACTATCTAGTCAGGATCGCTCATTCGGGAGTTGCTTAAGGAGATCTTTTTTTTTTGAGTCTGTTTTTTTATGTCATCTTTTACCTTTTAGTTTAGTACAGTAATGTCGAGTCTTTTGCTATTGTACTTTCTATTTTGTATTTGAAAAGTGTGTTATAACTCAAAAAAAAAAAAAAGAGATTTTGCGTTTTATATTTCCGTTAGAGGTTTTCTTTAGAATATTAATTCTAGAAATTAAAAAAAAAATTGAGGTGGTTTTCCTTTAGGAAATTAATAGCTAGAACTCAAAATAAAAAAAATTATTTTTATATTTCCTTTAGTATATTAAGAATAAAAATTCAAAAAGAAAAAAAAAATTTCTTTCAATACCTCTTAGAAGTTTTCTTTAAGATTTTAATTCCAAAAATCCAAAGAGATTTTCTTTTGAGGTTCTTCTTTGGGAAATTAATGAGAAAAAAGAACAAAAATATATTCTTTTTATTTTCACTAGAACTTTACGACATTGTACATAAGAAAAAAACATACTTTTTCATTTGTTTATCTTTAGAATTTATCCTTTATGTAATCTAAAATTGAAATCCAAAAATATTTTTTATCTTTTTCATTGCTTGTTTCGAAATCTTGCGTCAGGATATCAAGTGAAAATTCAAAATATTTTTCTTTAGTTTATTCTTTTGATTTCTTCCTAAAATAGAAAAAAAAAAGAATCAAAAAATATTTTTTCTCTTGTACGTTTTTTTTTTCCTTAATAATTTCTAATAGAGTATCTGTTTCAAAATAAAGAGAAAAAGAAAAAAATATATGCTCGTTTAAGCTTAAGTTTAGAATAGGTTATAGAACATTAAGTCTATAAAATTAAAAAAAATATTTGTTTCTTTTATTTCTTGTCACGACCCAAACCCCGCTCCGGTCGTGATGGCGCCTCTCGTGAAGACGAGGCCAGCCAGACCATTTCAGAACACCACTTTTAAGCAGTTAATCAGTTAAATAACAGTTCGAATATGATTTAATGATATTAATTAACGTATTTACAACCCAACACAGCCCGACCGGGATGTCACAAGTCACGAGCATCTATAAGAATGAAATTCCCGCTTTACAGTCTAGAAATACACTGAACAAGAATAATGAATAACATAGAAAGAAAGTGGTGCTGCGAACGCTGGCAGTCACCTCGCTAAAACCTCTACAACTCTGCCTCCACGCAGCCAATACCCGCTGCCGGGTGAATAAATACCTGCAACTGCACGCGAGGTGCAAGGAGTAAAGTGAGTACTCCAACTCAGTGAGTAATAAAGGTAAATAATAACCGAGCAGCAAGAAATCACGTAAAGCAACCAACATGTTATATAGAAGCCGGGTACAATTTTCTGAGAAAGCAGTGTAATCTGTGATATCTTTAGAAATACCTTGGCTCAGTTCAAATCTCATTTGAAAATGATCTTTTCAATAATTACGAAAACGATTTCAAAACAGTTAGTGCTGATAAGCACAGAAAAGTCCGCCCCCCCGGGCACAAATACCACAGTATAACAGGTAAAAGGCAAATAAAAATGCAAGATGAGCACATAAAAGTCCGCCCCTCGGGCAATCCCTCAAAGACAGTGCCAGCCCCTCGGGCTCACTCTCAACAACACTCTCAGAATAGTATCACATAGTAGCTGCTGCGGCGTGCAGCCCAATCCACATATCGCTGCGGCGTGCAGCCCGATCCATAGCTCGCTGCGGCGTGCAGCCCGATCCATATAGGTACCCGCGCTCACTATGGGGGTGCAGACTCCGGAGGGGCTCCTACAGCCCAAGCGCTATATCACTGCGGCGTGCAGTTCAATCCAATATATACATACTGCTGCGGCGTGCAGCCCGATCCATATAATATACTGCCGCGGCATGCAGCCCGATCCATATGTAGTCCTCACATCCAGGCCCTCGGCCACACATCACTCAGTGTATCCTCACATCTGGCCCTCGGCCACACTCAGTCAGAATATCATCACAAGCCCCTCGGGCATTAGTAAAATAGTAGTCCTCAGCCCAAATTATCATTTAAAATATCATTTAAGACTCAAATCTGAGTAAAAGTGGCTGAGTTGTAAAATAGTGGAGAAACAATATGACTGAGTTCAAGTAATAAGTCAAAACAGTGAGGAAACAATGAAAATAATCCCCGAAGGATTCAAATAATTGGCGCGAAGCCCAAATATGGCAATCAGTCCAAATCATGGTAATAACAAATAAGTTTCAGTCAAATACGCGGTAAAATCATCAATCGGGACGGACCAAGTCACAATCCCCAACGGTGCTCTACCCCACGCTCGCTATCCGGCGTGCAAGTCACCTCAATATAGCACTATGATGTGCAAATCCGGGGTTTCAAACCCCCAGGATATCATTTACAATCATTACTCACCTCGAACCGGTGAAATCTCTAGCTCGCGACGCCCTTGCCAATCAAATCGGCCTCCACGCGCGTCAAATCTATCCAAAATCAGAGCGAATACATCACAATAGGCTAAGGGAACATAACCCAATCGAAAAGAATCGAAAAACATCAAAAATCACGAAATTGCAAAACCCGAGCCCCGGACCCACTTCTCGAAAACTCAGAAAATTAACATCACCGGATTCCTTATCTCGCCACGAGTTCATACATACCAAGAACTCTCAAATCCGAGCTTAAATCACCCATCAAATCCCAATTTGAAATATCAAAAACTCAAGCCCTAGTTCATCAATTTTAGGCTTAATTTCCATGAATTTCTAGGTAGATTACACAATAAAAACAAGTTTTAAGTTCAAAAATCTTACCTCCAATCGATTCCCCTTGAATGCCTCTTTAATCTCCACCAAGAAGCTCCCAAAATGATCAACCATGGAAGAAAAATGACCCAAAATCGCGGATGAAGTGACTTAAAACATTCTGCCCAGTTATGAACTTCCTTCATCGCGTTCGCGACCTCAGCCTCGCGAACGCGAAGCACATTTTTATTTTATCCAAAATTAACCTTCACGAACTCGATACCCACACAGCGAACGCGATGCTTTATTCCTCATACATACGCGAACGCGACTCACATGATGCGAACGCGAAGAGCAAATCCGCTGGACCCCAACTCCTTATACGCGAACGCGAGCAGGTTCATGCGAACGCGAAGCACAATATCTTAACCTTACGCGAACATGAGTCTTCAAACGCGAACGCGAGGGCTTAAATTCCTGCCTTCCAATTTCCTTCTACGCGAACGCGAGGTCCTCTCGCGAACGCGAAGAGATAAATCTCTGTAACACCTGAACTGAAATTCTGCAACTTTAAAACTTAGAAAATAGTCCGATTGACCATCCGAAACTCACACGAGGCACTCGGGACCTCAATCAAACCTACCAACATAACCCATAACCTCATTTAAACTTGTTCTAATCATCAAAACACCTCAAACAACATCAAATTACTCAAAACTCATCGAATTCAAGCCTAAGTTTTCCAAAAACTTCCGAAATACACATTCGGTCAAAAACCCGACCAAACGATATTCGAATAACCTGAAATTTTGCACACTCATCCCAAATGACATAACGAAACTACAGCAACTCTCGAAATTCCATTCCGACCCTCAGATCAAAATCTCACCTACCAATCGGAATTCGCCAAAATACTAACTTCGCCAATTCAAGCCTAATTCTACACCGGACCTCCAAAACCAATTCCGATCACGCTCCTAAGTCACAAATCACCTAACGAAGCTAACCAAATCATAAAAACTCCGATCCGAGCTCATATACAAATAAGTCAACCCTTGGTCAAACCTTTCAAATTCGAAGCTTTCAACTGAAACCGTTCTTTCAAATTCATTCCAAATTTTCCTGAAAACCAGAACCAATGATCTACATTAGTCACAATACATAACACGGGGCAAGTCATGCCCGAGAACTGGCGATCAAAGTGCAAAAGCTCAAAATGACCGGTCGGGTCGTTACATCCTCCCCCACTTAAACACACGTTCGTCCTCGAACGTACCTAGAGTTGTTCCAGAAGCCAACCAATCGCTGAATAACCTTGCCATGTATATACCCGGGGGTGATCCCATGTCACCCTATCTCCTATAGGTCCGATAGCACATTTTAACTAAAATCACACAATCCAGTCTAGCCCAATAAATCATAGAACCACATTTCCCTTTCCGAAATCGTACACAAGATCAGAACCTCACATCTATACTCAAAATAAGTCCGAACCAGCTGTAATACCCCATACCTGCAACCTCAGTGCAATCATATGATGTACCACATAACTCAAACACATGTAGCGATAACTTCCACTCACAGCAGTTGTACGCAACAACCGAATACCGGTAGAAAACCTCTTATCTACTAAAGTCTCATTCCAACACTTTCATATACTGCCAATGATAATGAAGCACGCAATAAGCCATAACCATTTCCCAGATCAACCCTTCATGAAGCCACTTCTCTTTTGGCAAATACCAAAGCAAATTTCTGAGCCAAAGCTCGATATTATCCTTCCAACATGCTGAAATCGAATCCGTTCGTATTCATTAATGATCCCAACGATCTCCTCTAATCCAACACGCTACTCCGGTGACATGACACATCAATAAAGGCCTAAGCCACAACTTGCACAAAACGCGCACCAATAAGCAACAATCCAAACATACTCAAGTCATGAAAATAACTCCAATGAAAAAGCTGTACCTCAAGCTCACCAGTACCATCACATCACAAGACTGAGAACCCGTCTCCCATCATAGAAACAGAACACACGAATCTAACTCGCCGGATCATACATCCACATAACGTCGCTCCAATGCACGACCTCATCCAAACGCTAGTACACATGAAACACATCAAGTCCCTATGCTCCAAAATCGACAACCATGCGCAATATGATGTCTAAAACCAAAACAATCATCATAACCACCGCGAAGCAATTTACATACATTACACATACCCGAAAGGACATAACCGATACGCCATCCACCGAGCAATAACCAGTACTCTTCCCGCTCGAATCCCACTATGAGACCCCAATGGAACTGCACCACTTGTGCCTATAACCAACGAATCCTGACGTCTCACAACACGGAAAGATAACTCATAGATCCCCCTAATTGTTAATAGCTCATTAACAACCGAATCAACACATCCCTCGCCAGCAGCAACTCGAAGTCAACAAGCCGTCTCGATGCCGGACACATATCCATATAGGTCTCCCAATGGACTACACATCAATTCTAGTTATCCACAATAGATAAATAATCCTTCGAACGTTCACAATGACTGAATCATAGCGCATACTAACATCTGACTAACTTACCCACATTTGTCATCTACCACCACGAGCTAACCTGTATATGTGAACTTCCGATCTCCAAGTCCTTAAAACACATGAATTACCATATCTGATCCCAATTTCGCCACTCGCATATATAACTCACCTCTAGTACTCAATCATTCCACGAGAGATACTCTAAGATTCTTCTGTGCTGCCAAGCAGACTCGAATATCAGCAGCCGATCTGACAAGAAGTGCTGCAATACTACCGAAGTGCTATCAACTTAATCACATTACTCTTTTTCTGAAACCTATACTCTCGTCAAATCACTTCCAATTAATAATACCATTTCCTTAACCATCTGAGGCTACCCGCTGCCTATGAGTGTTATGAACTTCCTTTCAGAACTAAACTGAAACCTCATACACGCAAATCTCGATTCTCCACAACATACCGCCTATACTACACCATCGAAGGGTAACACGAGAACTTCATATCCCTTCCGAGCCACAAACATCTATGTACTCAACTAGTCAAGAACTTTCCATTGGTCCCATCTAGAAGAAACGTCACTACACATACCATGCTCCGCATGCCTATAGAAAATATACATCTCCAACCGCGGTAAAGACCATCAAGAACTCTCCGAATTCCGTTTGCACAAATTAAACTGCCAAGACTGAATCCTTCTAACTAGACCAAGCTAAGCAAGCCATCAAAACCTAAGAGCAGTGCTGCAGAATACCTGTAAGAACTCATTACCTTGAACACATACAAAGAATTAGTCATATCCTTTCCATACTGATTCAGTCTACTATCAAGCTACTCCATCCATCTAAATTTCCTTCTGATTCATCTTCAACTTGATATTTCCCCTTGCTGTAGCACCACAATTCCTCAACCCAGGCTCACTACACGAGACCCAAGCACCAGACCACACTGTCTAGGACCCATAAGCCGCTGAATACTCTCTCAAATATCACCAGAAACATCACGCTCCCGGATACTCTAATCTGAAGAACCTCCTGCGAATCCAAATCCGTTACCTTTACTTTCCTGATACTGATACATAGAACTCCATAATTAACATAGAAATACCACAATCTGAACCTTTTCCAATGAAAACACAGTTTCTAACCACACATGCCACTTCAAAATATCCGATTGTTTCCTGCAGAATCTTGAACACATTGGAACCATTCTCGAAAGCCATTCACTCTTACTCAAACTGCAAATTACCTGACTTAACGAACAGAACCACCCGTGCCTCATTGGCACTCCGCTACCGCAAGAATGAAATCCTCATCCTAATATACCCAAGCAACTTACTGCTCTATGCACTGAGCATTCTTTACCAATGACACTCCAGACACTCCGTGCTTCTCATACTTTATGAAGCATAACATGACCCTTGTCAAAAAAAAAATTTCCTTTACTCTAGCCATAGCTAATTCACTCGCATGCCCCAAACTGGAACCAACATAGCACCTAACCGTACAATCAACTGCTCACAGCAGACTCCCCCATTTGGCTCGAAGCCATAGATCAAGATACGCTCAATAACTCATAACACTTTTACTCTATTGATGCCACAATACCATAGTGAGATTAAACTAAAATCATTTAGAAGTTGTGAAAACACTGATCATCCAGTTCTGTAGATCTTCTACAAATCTCGCATTCATTCCCGCAACAGTTAAGCCCACTCTCTTAAGCGACCCGAAATTTCAAATTTCAACACGTACCCTTCAATTACTCATGAGACCTTCTAACATAAACATAAGGATCACACCACTTCAGAACACTCTGCAGGAGATAACCCACCTATTTTGCCTCACTATAACATTTCCATATACCTTCCACCGTCATACACATTACACAACCACTTAGACTTCCTGAGTCCGAACTCATATCGCAACATGAAATTTACTTCACTCCCATCTAGGAGACATGAAAAGATTCTTCACGCGCCCGTCACTCGGGGCCACACATCCAATCACAATGGAAAAAAAATCAACACCTAATAGTTCATCTATAATCTAGTAGACCTTCCTCGTCGCTTCCAAGTTACATAGATACATCTTGCCGTACTAACATATTCATCACATGGCCATTTAACCGTCACTTCCACTAATAGGGACACTACCGAACATATAAGTTCAAAACACTTACTCACACAATCAACACCTCTGTGCTCAAGCCATAGGCAAAGATCCGGCCTCAAGTCCTCCAGACTGGCCCAACATCAAACTCACAGAGATCACATCTCGCCCCCTGATCGGGGAATCACAAGACATCAACGCACATCTGATGCTGAGTGCTCATGCACGTATACAAACGCGTGGAAGAGAATTTCAAGAGTTTCTTTTCAAGCTGAATCAAGGACGCACGATAAGAATTCAAGAATGTGAAGTTTTCCTAAAAGGTTCTGCAGCCTCTCGAGGATAAATACAGACGTCTCTGTACCGATCCGCGAGACTCTACTAAACCTGCTCATGACTCGTGAGACCTAGAAACCTAGGCTCTGATACCAACTTGTCACGACCCAAACCCCGCTCCGGTCGTGATGGCGCCTCTCGTGAAGATGAGGCCAGCCAGACCATTTTAGAACACCACTTTTAAGCAGTTAATCAGTTAAATAACAGTTCGAATATGATTTAATGATATTAATTAACGTAATTACAACCCAACACAGCCTGACCGGGGTGTCACAAGTCACGAGCATCTATAAGAATGAAATTCGCACTTTACAGTCTAGAAATACACTGAACAAGAATAATGAATAACATAAAAAGACAGTGGTGCTGCGAACGCTGGCAGTCACCTCGCTAAAACCTCTACAACTCTGCCTCCACGCAGCCAATACCCGCTACCGGGTGAATAAATACCTGCAATTGCACGCGAGGTGCAGGGAGTAAAGTGAGTACTCCAACTCAGTGAGTAATAAAGGTAAATAATAACTGAGCAGCAAGAAATCACGTAAAGCAACCAACATGCTATATAGAAGCCGGGTACAATTTTCTGAGAAAGCAGTGTAATCTGTGAAATCTTTAGAAATACCTTGGCTCAGTTTAAATCTCTTTACAAAATGATCTTTTCAATAATTATGAAAACGATTTCAAAATAGTTAGTGCTGATAAGCACAGAAAAGTCCGCCCCCGGGCACAAATACCACAGTATAACAGGTAAAAGGCAAATAAATATGCAAGATGAGCACATAAAAGTCCGCCCCTCGGGCAATCCCTCAAAAATGGTACCAGCCCCTCGGGCTCACTCTCAACAACACTCTCAGAACAGTATCACATAGTAGTCGCTGCGGCGTACAGCCCGATCCACATATCGCTGCGGCGTGCAGCCCGATCCATAGCTCGCTGTGGCGTGCAACCCGATCCATATGGGTACCCGCGCTCACTGTGGGGGTGCAGACTCCGGAGGGGCTCCTACAGCCCAAGCGCTATATCACTGCGACGTGCAGTCCGATCCAATATATACATACTGCTGCGGCGTGCACTCCCGATCCATATAATATACTGCTGCGGCGTGCAGCCCGATCCATATATAATCCTCACATCCAGGCCCTCGGCCTCACATCACTCAGTGTATCCTCACATCTGGCCCTCGGCCACACTCAGTCAGAATATCATCACAAGCCCCTCGGGCATTAGTAAAACAGTAGTCCTCAGCCCAAATTATCATTTAAAATATCATTTAAGACTCAAATCTGAGTAAAAGTGGCTGAGTTGTAAAATAATGGAGAAACAATATGACTGAGTTCAAGTAATAAGTCAAAACAGTGAGGAAACAGTGAAAATAATCCCCGAAGGGTTCAAATAATTGGCGCGAAGCCCAAATATGGCAATCGGTCAAAATCATGGTAATAACAAATATTTCAGTCAAATACGCGGTAAAATCATCAATCGGGACGGACCAAATCACAATCCCCAACGGTGCTCTACCCCACACTCGCTATCCGGCATGCAAGTCACCTCAATATAGCACTATGATGTGCAAATCCGGGGTTTCAAACCCTCAGGATATCATTTACAATCATTACTCACCTCGAACCGGTGAAATCTCTAGCTCGCGATGCCCTTGCCCATCAAATCGGCCTCCACACGCGTCGAATCTATCTAAAATCAGAGCGAATACATCACAATAGGCTAAGGGAACATAACCCAATCGAAAAGAATCGAAAAACATCGAAAATCACGAAATTTCAAAACCCGAGCCCCGGGCCCACTACTCGAAAACTCAGAAAATTAACATCACCAGATTCCTTATCTCGCCACGAGTTCATACATACCAAGAACTCTCAAATCCGAGCTCAAATGACCCATCAAATCCCAATTTGAAATATCAAAAACTCAAGCCCTAGTTCATCAATTTTAGGCTTAATTTCCATGAATTTCTAGGTAGATTACACAATAAAAACGAGTTTTAAGTTCAAAAATCTTACCTCCAATCGATTCCCCTTGAATCCCTCTTTAGTCTCCACCAAGAAGCTCCCAAAATGATCAACCATGGAGGAAAAATGACCCAAAATCGCGGATGAAGTGACTTAAAACATTCTGCCCAGTTCTGAACTTCCTTCATCGCGTTCGCGACCTCTGCCTCGCGAACGCGAAGCACATTTTTATTTTATCCAAAATTAACCTTACGCGAACACGATACCCACACCGCGAACGCGATGCTTTATTCCTCATACATACGCAAATGCGACTCACATGATGCGAACGCAAAGAGCAAATCCGCTGGACCCCAACTCCTTATACGCGAACGCGAGCAGGTCCATGCGAACGCGAAGCACAATATCTTAACCTTACGCGAACGCGAGTCTTCAAACACGAATGCGAGGGCTTCAATTCCTGCCTTCCAATTTCCTTCTACGCGAACGCGAGGTCCTCTCGCGAACGCGAAGAGATAAATCTCTGCAAGACCTGAACTGAAATTCTGCAACGTTAAAACTTAGAAAATAGTCCGATTGACCATCCGAAACTCACCCGAGGCACTCGGGACCTCAACCAAACCTACCAACATAACCCATAACCTCATTCAAACTTGTTCCAATCATCAAAACACCTCAAACAACATCAAATTACTCAAAACTCATCGAATTCAAGCCTAAGTTTTCCAAAAACTTCCGAAATACACTTTCGGTCAAAAACCCGACCAAACGATATCCGAATAACCTGAAATTTTGCACACTCATCCCAAATGACATAACGAAACTACAGCAACTCTTGGAATTCCATTCCGACCCTCGGATCAAAATCTCACCTACCAATCGAAATTCGCCAAAATACTAACTTCGCCAATTCAAGCCTAATTCTACACCGGACCTCCAAAACCAATTCCGATAACGCTCCTAAGTCACAAATCACCTAACGAAGCTAACCAAATCATAAAAACTCCGATTCGAGCTCATATTTAAATAGGTCAACCCTTGGTCAAACCTTTCAAATTCGAAGCTTTCAACTGAAACTGTTCTTTCAAATTCATTCCAAATTTTCCTGAAAACCAGAACCAACGATCTACATTAGTCACAATACATAACACGGGGCAAGTCATACCCGAGAACTGGCGATCAAAGTGCTAAAGCTCAAAACGACCGGTCGGATCGTTACATTTCTCTTTTTTCATAAGAATAGTCATTAAGGTAATAAACAATAAAAAAGAAAAAAGAAAATGAGAACGTTAGTTTGTTACTTTATTCCCGATCTTCCCGAACTACGCAAAGATCTGATTCATGTGGCGTCATGATACGTAGGGAACCTACATAGGGTTCGATCGAATCATTTTTTTATTAATAAAACAAAAGAAAAAGAAAAGAATGAAGTTTTGGGACGTGAGAAATGAGAGGAAAGAATAGAGTGATAATCAGAAAGAAAAAAAGGGAAGGAAAATGAGCAAGCCAAGAAGTGCTAGAAAAGAAAAGAAAAGAGGAGATTGAAATGAACAAATTGGGATGATGACAAGTGACCTTATGACCCTCGAAGTCATTTTTGAACCGTTAATTGTTGTTAGGTGCATTGCACGCAATGTGATATTCTTAGATGTTAAATGCCTTGACGCTAACATGATGACTTCATTTTGTTCCTCTTTGTTATCTTCATTATAGCAAAAAGGTGGTTGGTTTGTGGTTCTTAAACTGGTAACTCTTCCATACAACACAAGGTCAAAGAGGAAGATAGCCATGGCTAGCAAAGACTTGGACACAGAGTTGTTGACCTGTTGAGAGAGTTTGTGGAGTTAGAGTGTGAATTGAAAGGGGAGGTCCAAATGTTGAAACATCAGATGGCAGAAATGTATCAATCTTGGATCAAGAGGCATCCTCCACCTTCATTCCCTGCTAACTACACTGAAAACCCTGCAACTATCCCACCACTATCACAAATCCAGCTCCCCACTGCTGTTGATATCTCCCCACAACCTTTTCACACTCTACCCGCCAAAACCACCTTATATCCCGCTCCTTTGGCCACTCATGCTTTTGTAGCTCCTCCACCAGCTACTTTTCCTCGATCCTCTAACGAGACTCTGTTCGAAGTCCCCGATGCCAAACACTATGCTCCAGAACCAACTTCCAAGGTTTCGAATCCCTACTCTCACGCTCCTCATTTTGAGCCTCCCGGCGAAGCTGAAAAGCCTGCTAAGACAGTGGAGCAAGACGAGATATCCAGGAAGGTGAAAATCTTAGAGCAGTCTTTAAGAAACATGCAAGGGATAGGGAGCCAGATGAGCGTGGCTTATAAAGACTTGTGCTTGTTTCCTGACATCCAACTGCCTGCTGGGTTTAAGATGCCAAAGTTTGATTTGTTTGACGGACATGGAGATCCCGTGGCCCATCTGAGAAGCTACTGCAGTAAGATGAGAGGCGCGGTGGGAAGGAAAAATTATTGATGGCGTATTTCAGTCATAGTCTGAGTGGGGCAGCCCTGGAGTGGTACACCCGCCAAGACGCTAACAGGTGGTACACATGGGATGATATGGCTCACGCCTTTGCCCGGCACTTTCAGTACAATATAGAAATCGTCCCGGATCGCATGTCCCTCACCAAGATGAAAAAAAAGCCTAATGAAAGCTTTAGGGAATACGGGCTTAGATGGAGAGAGAAAGCTGCCAGAGTCAATCCCTCGATGGAAGAAACGAGATGGTCAAGTACTTTCTTTAAGCTCAAGAGCCAACTTACTTTGGGCATCTGATCTCGGCTGTGGGTAGGCCTTTTAATGATGTGGTAAAAATGGGAGAAACGGTAGAAGATGGGCTGAAGTCGAGTAAGATCATGAGCTATTCTGCTTTAAAAGCCACAACACAAGCAATTCAGAATGACAGAGGAAGCTCGTTGGGTCAGAAGGAACATGATGATGTTGCCATGGTTGTCTCAGTATCACAACATGGTCCGACAGATCTGCCTCATCAATATATGCAGCCTCAACCCCAACCCCAAACCTATCCCGAGCTCCACATAATCCACCTCGGTGTTATCCTCCGAACAATGTCCGGTCATCTGTCCAACCACTAGGTCACTCTTTATGGCAAGCTTCTGCATCACATAATGCACTCTTGCCTCCACAACATTTTCGAGCACCCAACAACCCTAGAAAATAGGGGCAGAAAGCGGAACAAAGGCAAAGAAATAGTTTCACGCCAATCGGGGAGTCCTACACCAGCTTGTTTGAAGAGTTAAAGCATTCTGGCCTAATTGAGCCGCTCCTCGGCTACACTCCAGACCCATATGCAAAAGGTTTTGATCCTACGGTACGATGCATGTACCACTCTAACGTCCAAGGGCATGCATTGAAGATTGTCGTGCTTTGAATAGGGAAATAGAAAGAATGATTCAAGAAGAGATAATTGTGATCCAGGACAGTGACACCCAGAATACCACACAGAATGCTTTACCTGCACATGATGATGCACACTTTTTGGGGATGATGCGTGGCGATAGGGAGTATGAGAGTCCCCTTGGGAACTTGCTGAATGAAGTTAATGATATTGAAATTGGTAATGGTCCTAGTACTGTTGATGTGGAACTCAGTGGCTAAGATGCCGTGCTTGGTAATTGGAAAGACGCTCCATCTCTTGGCTAGCCGGGGAGGAGTCTTGGTGGTTTATTTTGTTGTCATTTCTGTTGTCCGAGTTATTTTCAGGGTTGTAATCCGGATATTATCTTGTGACTCTAACCCTTCTATCCTTTTATTTTGCTTAGTTTGTTTAGTCTTAATAGCTCGTTTAGTGTTACTTAGGTTTTTCCAGGGTTCTAACCCTAGTGTATTTTACTTGTTTTGTTGTTTAAACCCTTTCACTGTCTGTCTAATGCAATTTCCTATTTTTTGCTATTTCTAGTCAGTGTTTGTTTAGTTCTCTTTTCCTTTTATAGTTCCTTTCCTGCTGACTCTAGTGACATGACATGCACGCGGAATTCTCAGCCTGGTCTTAAAAGTTAGTTTAGTAAAGGCATTTTGAGATCACTTAAAGCCCGAATTGTGTGGAACTGGGGCAGATAGAACATAAAGAAGATACTTCGAAAGATGGTACAAGGTTCTAGGCAATGGCATGAAAAGTTGCTTTTTGCTTTGCAGGGTTACCGCACTACTGTTCGCACTTCAGTAGGTGCAACTCCTTATTTGTTGGTATATGGTACTGAAGCAGTAATACCCGTGGAAGTTGAAATTCCATCCCTTCGGATTGTTGCTGAAGCTGAAATTGATGATGATGAGTGGGTCAAAACCCGTTGTGAGCAATTAGGTCTGATTAACGAAAAAAAAACTAGCGGCATTGTGTCATGGTCAATTGTATAGGAAAGAGAATGGCAAGAGCATACAACAAGAAGGTGCGTCCCTGGAAATTTGAAGCAGGTCAACAAGTATTGAAACGTATCCTGCCACATCAGGCTGAAGCTAAAGGCAACGTATCCTGCCACATCAGGCTGAAGCTAAAGGCAAGTTTGCCCCAAATTGGCAGGGGCCGTTCGTGGTAACGAGAGTGTTGTCCAATGGTGCTTTGTATTTAACAGATGTAGAGGGAAAATATGTGGATATGGCTATCAATTCTGATGCAGTCAAAAGATATCATGTATGATTTCTTCGGTTTGTTTAATTGTGTTGTTTGTATTTGGCATGCTTTGAAGATTGGAATGACGAAGGCATTTTATTCTGCTATCTAAACACTTTATCCTTTGTTGCCCCCTTTGAGCCTTATTTATTTTCTTTCATATCCCTCTTTTGAAATCAGAAGTAGAGTTTAGAAATACAGATACAGAATAAAAAAAAGGAGAAAAGAGGAAAAGAGAAGAGAAAAAGAGAAAGAAAAATTGGAAAAGAGTAAAGAAAAGAAAAGAAAAAAGAGAAAAAGAAAAAAAAAGAGATAAAAGGACAAAAAACAAAGCAATTCCTATGTCATGAACTACGTTCGACCTGATTCCTTTTAAGGATACGTAGGCAGCCTCACGGTTCGGTCCCATCAAAATAAAAATTGAAAAGTCCCCAAGCAAAGAAACTGGGGAAGAAGTTGTGGTTCTTGTAAGAGATCTGATTCCAAAAGTTATAATTTTGAGCCCTTTTAAGCTGTTTTGAGCCTTTATGATACCCTTTATTTCTATTCCTATCCAAAAGCCTACATTACGGTCCAAAGAAAGACCTTTCGATCAGTCTATGAGTAGTGCCAAGTCAAGCGAGTTAGAGGTATGATTCACATCAGGGGCAACACTCCATTCTACACAAGGAAAACAAAAATGAGAGAGTCTTATCAGTGAAAACCTTCACAGTCACCATAAGGCGATGGTGAGTTGAGAGAAAGAACAAAATGAGAGAGGCTTGATGGTGAAAACCCTTCGGGCACTACAAGTCGAATAAGGATCGTAAATCAGATTAGATAATCAGAGCGTTGAACCCAGTTTCATGGTTTAGGGGTATAACAAGAGTTGAACATCAGACTTGCTTGACAGATTAGGCCACTTAATCCAAAGGTGCATGTCATGGTCATTAGAGTTGGTATCCACATCTGATAAGTTTCTACTTTGTAGTTTTCTTGTTAGGAATCATCTCTTTCCATTGTCCTTTAATCTATTCCTTTTGTCTTGTTTACTTCCTCTTCCTGAGTCTGTTTGGTCAGAATAAGTGAGAAATGACTTCAAAATTTGCCACCAGCTTTCCAATTGCACAAAACGGAATCTGGCTAGCACATCAAAGTGGCATAAGTCAGGAAAGAACAGTATGCGCACTGAGTTGGTAACAATCAACGTGCTTTGGAATTCATGTGAAATGCACAGATTTGGTAAATGTCAATTCATGAGCACAATGCAACAGATAAAGGGTATTGGGCCTGAACGGATCAGAGGTATTTTCTGTGATAAGGGTGACAGAGAAAGTGGTTAGTCAATAAACAAGCAATGTCTTTCAAGTTGAAATCAAAGTTATCATGGCAAGTGAAGGAGCAATCGCCCTCAAAGTCAAGGCCACAAACCAACCACCATGTTTAAACTCACATGTTTTCTTTGTTTGAAACATGGATGAAAGCTATGTTCATATCAAAGCTTGAAAGCTTGAATTTTTCAGGTGTAATGCCCCAGTTCTGCTTACGCAAGGGCTATTGAGAAAATCACACATCACCCCTAGGAGATGCACTTCCTAGCCTGGGTCTTTCAAGTTATATTTTGTTTTAGGAGACGCACTTCCTACATTGAGTTTTCCCCTAGGAGACGCACTTCCTGGTTGGAATCACTAAAGTTTTACCCGTTAGGAGACGCACTTCCTAGTAGGGGTCTTTCAGATTATACTTGTTAGGAGACGCACTTCCTAGCTTTGGTCATTTAAATTCATTCCTAGGAGACGCACTTCCTAGTTTGAGTCATTGAAGTTTCACCCCTAGGAGACGCACTTCCTAGTCTGGGTCTTTCAGGTTATATTTTGTTTTAGGAGATGCACTTCCTAAATTGAGTTTCACCCCTAGGAGACGCACTTCCTAGTCTGGGTTCTTCAGGATATACTTTTAGGAGAAGCACCTCCTAAATTAAGAGTTTACCCCTAGGAGACGCACTTCCTAATTTGTGTCATTTAAGTTTCATCTAGGAGACGCACTTCCTAGTTTGAGTCATTGAAGCTTCACCCCTGGGAGACGAACTTCCTTGTCTAGGTCTTTCAGGTTATATTTTGTTTTAGGAGACGCACTTCCTAATTGAGTTTCACCCCTAGGAGACACACTTCCTAGTCTGGGTTTTTCAGGATATACTTTTAGGAGACGCACTTCCTAAGTTGAGATTTCACCCCTAGGAGACGCACATCCTAGTTTGGTTCATTCAAGTTTCACCCGTAGGAGACGCACTTCCTAATCTGGGTCATTCAGGTTTTATTTTTAGCAGAAGCATTTGCTAGTCAAAGTTTCTTGGTTTTACTCACAGGAGACGCATATCCTAGTCGAGTCTTTAGTTTACTCTCATCATTGCATCGATAGCATAAGTGGTTTACAGTTTTGCTAACAACTCACAAATCTTCCTAGTGCAAACTGGGGCAGAAAATTTTGTTTGTTTTGTTGTTTTGATTGCAGGCACCCACCTGGA
>NW_017673679.1:76141-104902 GCF_001879085.1 Nicotiana attenuata
CCACCTGGAGAACAAGGGAATACATTTCAAGTTTTGGCAATCAGGCGCCCACCTGGAGAACAAGGGAATACATTTCGAGTTTTGGCAATCAGGCGCCCACCTGGAGAACAGGGGAATACATTCATGTTTCGGCAATAAGGCGCCCACCTGGATAACAAGGGAATACATTCCGAGTTTTGGCAATCAGGCGCCCACCTGGATAACAAGGGAATACAGTTCAAGTTTTGGCAATCAGGCGCCCACTTGGATAACAAGGGAATACAGTTCAAGTTTTGGCAATCAGGCGCCCACCTAGATAACAAGGGAATACATTTCGAGTTTTGGCAATCAGGCGAGGGAGTACAGTTCGAGTTTTGGAAATCAGGCGCCCACCTGGAGAACAAGGGAATACATTTTGAGTTTTGGCAATCAGGCGCCCACCTGGAGAACAAGGGAATACAGTTCAAGTTTTGGCAATCAGGCGCCCACCTGGAGAACAAGGGAATACAATTCACGTTTCGGCAATCAGGCGCCTACCTGGAGAATAATGGAATACAGTTCAAGTTTTGGCAATCAGGCGCCCACCTGGAGAAGAAAGGAATACAGTTCAAGTTATGGCAATCAGGCACCCACCTGGAGAACAAGGGAATACAGTTCAAGTTTTGGCAATCAGGCGCCCCCCTGGAGAACCAGGGAATACAGTTCAAGTTTTTGCAATTAGGCGCCCACATAGAGAACAAGGGAATACAGTTCAAGTTTTGGCAATCAGGCACCCATCTGGAGAACAAGGGAAGTCATTTCAGAATTCAATTCATGTTAGAAGTAGCAGAAGCTCGCGGTAAGAATGCAGTCGACAGTCCGAGATGATCGACAAAAGTTAGTCACAATCCAGAATAAAAAAGAAAGAAAAGAAAGAAAGAAAGAAGTGAATCCAAAGTGCAGAAGTAGAGAAAGATGTGAACTACTCAAGACATGGCTGAAATCATGAGCATTGCATGTCCAGTCTTGACCTGAAGAAGAATGAACTAGTACCTACAACTAGCTAGCGTCAAGGTTCAAATCTAAAGTCTGCATGAAGAACCATTCAACACTCAAGATCAAGCTTTAGAAGACTTATAGATAGGAATCTTGTAACTCATAGTTGACATGCTTAGCTAGTCTTTTTCATTTTTTTGATTTTGATGTAATAACAGGACCGCGAACCGGAACCTCGACGGAACGGCACCTCGACCGGATCTCCACCTCGGTATACTCTATCACTGTTCCTACTTCTAAACTACACGTGACCTGATTCCTTTATAGCCAAGGATATGTAGGCAGCTCAGATACCAAGGCTTGGTCACATTCTCCTTTCTCTTAGTTTTTGGTCTCCCCAAATAAGGGTCGGGTCAAAAAACCTGCCTAGTCGTTCTTTGTCTGAAAATACTTCGTATTTCCAGTCAAAGAGGGGCAGTTGTAGACATGTAATTTTTTACCCTCCCTAAGATTTTACATATTTTAGCATTTAAATACTTAGTTTAGGTCTAATATAGTTATTTCAACTAATTTTGACTCTTTTACTTTATTTTATCAAAAAAAATGAAAATTACAAAAAAAATAGTTTCATTATTGTTTTATAGTCATTTTTAATCTTGAAATAAAAATTACAAAAAATAGGTTTGTTTTAATGGTTAGTTTTATTTTAATAGTTATTTCTACTTAAGTAGGGCTAATTAATACTTTGGTAGTATTTTCATCTTTGTTTTTTATTTTATAGGCAAGAGTTGATGTATGGTGGATAGGTTCTTGGTTAATTAAGCCAATTTTAAGCAAATTTGATTATAAAGGCCCAAGTTTTAAAGCCCAATACCTTAGCCAATCAGATTTTAAAACCTAAAATAACCTTTCACCCTTAAATAACCCTAGACCTAGACCTATACACCCTAGAGACCCTAGAAGAATAAGGAATCCGCCGTTTTTGACCTGAAAAGGACCCCCATGACTTCGTCTTCTTCACGCTAGACCTGGAGCAGAAGCATAACTCCAAAATTGAGACCCTCCTTTGTCATCGTCGTCTTCCACAAAGTGCGACCAAACAACCTAAACCAGCCGTTGTTCACCAGAAACCAGAAGCAGCGATGCCACCAGCGACCTCTCGCCAAAAAACGTCCAGCAACACCCTCGCCTCACCCTTCTGTCACAGCCATCTCCACCTTCAACCAAGGAACACCCTTCAGCAGATACAACACCCTAAACCGCTGCATCACCAAGCTCGCCGGAAAAGCCTTGAAATTTCACAGCTTTCATACTTCATGGCCTCTTAGATTCTAGTCGAAATCGGTGTTCCTTCTCTCGATCACTCGCTTCCTCCTTTTCCTACAGTTCAATCTCTGGGTGGTCGTGAGCCTTATTTTCTGCTGTTAAAGTTTTCGTTAGTTTGAGTCCATTTTGGAACTCGTTGTGGCATCTGTTCGGAGCCAATTATTGATGTTTCGAGGTTGCCGTCGTTGGTCCTGATCCGATCAGTTGTTTCAAGCTTCATTTCCTCTGTTTGATCATGCAATAAGAATATGGTTTGGTTTGTTTAATGTTTGATTTTATTATCAAATCTAGAACATGATCTGGTATGGCGAATTCTCTATCTCATAATGCTTATTTTCCAGTGAGTTTGGTTTAAGTGAATAACCGTTTCACAATTAATTGCTTTGCTGTGATTGAAATGAATTAGTGTGTACATGTTAAGTTAATTTCTTGAATTCAATTTCATATGCTTTGTTGAACAGAAATGGAATTAGTTCAGTAATGGTTTTTTAAAATTCAATGAACATCCGTAGAAAAAGTTTCTTTTAGGCACGTAATTAAATCATCACAACTGCGGGTATGGTTCCCATGGCGTGGTTGTGACATTTAATCTCAAATTAGTTTTAAATATGAACATCCTTAGTCGAATGCTTTTCCTTTAATAAATTTGAGGTGTACCATCCAATCGCCTAATCTATGACCCTCACATCAATATCTTAACTAGTGTAGAAAATGTCTTGAACTTTCTTAGTTTGCTTTAGGCGCTTAATTAATTAAATTGTCATAGCTACGGGTACGGTTCCCGTGACGTAGTTATGATGCTTAATTTCTAAAATCCGGTAGTACATTTATGTGACCCGGCCACAATTTAACCTTGTGAATAAAATAAGCATGTTGTGGATCGTGGGCACGGTTCCCGTGACATGATTCGCAATGTGTAACCAAATAATTAGTTATATGATAATTGGATTATTAAAAGCGGTTAAAAGGGATAAAATGCACATAGGTTTCAAAAATATTTTAAAATCAGATAAATAGGCCAATATTAAAAGTTGAGCGACCGTGCTAAAACCACGGAACCCTGGAATGTCTAACACCTTCTCCTGGGTTAACAAAATTCCTTACCCGGATTTCTGTGTTTCGCGGACTGTAAAACAGAGTCAACCTTTCCTCGATTCGGGATTTAAAACCGGTGACTTGGGACACCATAAATTATCCCAAGTGGCGACTCTGAATTATAAATAAAATAATCCCATTTCGATTGTCAATTAAATTGGAAAAAACTCCCTTATACCTCCTTCCGGTGGTAGAAAAAGGAGGTGTGACAGTTCAAACACATGATATAAGCGTTTAACTGCTTAGGTGCATTACATCCCAAACGTGCAATTTCCTATCTGTTAAACTCTTGAAACTAACCGGTTTGCTGTTGTATCCAGTTCTGGAAGGTGGTTAGTTTGTTTGGCATTCTGGCAAGTCATCCATATAACACCAGGTAAAAACGCAAGGCACTCATGGCTAGCAAACAATTGGACACAAGTGTGGTTGACCCACCGAGAGAGATGGTGGAATCCGAGTCCGGGTTGAAAGAGGAGGTCCACAGGTTGAAGCATCAAATTGCAGAAATGTGTCAAGCATGGATCAGGGGGCATCCTCCACCTTCATTCCCTGCTAACTACACAGAAAATCCTGCTTTCATCCCACCACTGTCACAAGCCCAGGATCCCAGTACCATTGATCTTTCCCCTCAGCATGCACCGGGCTTCACCCCTTACCACCACTACCCCGGTACCTCGTCCCAAACTTTCCATGCTCCACCAGCCAAAACAACTGCATACCCTGCTCCGACATCTGCTCCTATTTTTGTAGCCCCTCCACGAGCTACCCTCCATCGATCTTCTAGTGAATCAGCGTTCCAAGCTCTAGATACACAATATTATGCTCCAGAACCAACTTTCAAAGTCACAGACCCTTATTCTTACACCCCTCACTTTGAACCTCCTGTTGAAACTGAGAAACCACCCAAGAACGCGGAGCAAGAGGAGATATTTAGGAAAGTAAAGAGTCTAGAGCAATCATTGAGGAATATGCAAGGGTTAGGAAGCCAAGTGAGTGTGGCTTATAAGGATTTGTGCTTGTTTCCTGATGTCCAACTGCCTGCCGGGTTCAAGATGCCCAAGTTTGACTTGTACGATGGGCATGGAGATCCCGTGGCCCACTTAAGAGGGTTTTGCAGCAAGATGAGGGGTGCTGGTGGGAAAGATGAGTTATTAATGGCATATTTTAGTCAAAGCTTGAGTGGTGCAGCGTTGGAATGTACACCCGCCAGGACACTAGTAGGTGGTACACTTGGGATGACTTGGCTTAGGCTTTTGCTCGACATTTTCAGTACAACACAGACATTGTCCCAGATCGCCTATCCTTGACCAAGATAGACAAAAAGCCTAGTGAGAGCTTCAGAGAGTATGGTTTCCGACGGAGAGAACAGGCTGCACTGGTCAACCCTCCCATGGAAGAACATGAAATGGTGGAGTACTTTCTTCAAGCCCTGGAGCCTACTTACTTTGGCCATCTGATCTCAACCATAGGCAAGTCTTTCAATAAGGTGGTGATAATGGGAGGAATGGTGGAAGAAGGACTCAAGTCAAGTATGATCATTCGTTACTCCACCATGAATGCAACCACACAGGTGATCCAAGGTGGCATTGGGGGAATTTTGGGCAAAAAGAAAAAAGAGGATGTCACTATGGTTGGCTCAGGATCATGGCATGGCCCAAGGGGTTCAGCTCACCAGTACACCCAGCCTTGACCCAAACCTCAAGCCTACACCCAAGCTCCATATAATCCACCCCAACACTACTTCCCACCACAAGACCCTCAATATTCATTCAGACCACCCCAATACCACGTCCACCACGCACAGTCATAGGCTTAACCTCCTCCTTACCCGCAATGGCGTGTTCCAACTCCACAAAGTCCTTATCCACCCCCACAACCATACCAAAACCCTACTGGTCCAAGCTTTCGACCAAGGCCAGAGTATAGAAGGGAAAGTCAGCAGCGGAAACAAACTTTCACCCCGCTTGAAGAGTCCTATGCCAGTTTGTTTCAAAGGTTGAGGCAGTTGGACGTCTGGAGGCCAATTGAGTCAAAGTGACCAAATCCTCCTCCAAAGAACCTTGACTATTCCCTCAGTTGTGTATATTGTTCTGCTGCCCCGAGGCACGACACAGAAAAGTGTTGGAATTTGAAGAGAGCAATCCAAGATCTTATTGATACAAATCAAATTGTGGTCCAAAGCCCGGAAGCGCCAAATATCAACCAAAATCCTTTGCCAGCCCATGCAGAGACACACATAATCGAAATAGTTCGTAAAGATAGGAGCCCAAGAATTCTTCTAAGTCAGTATGATGATTTGTGCTAGCAAAAGTAATCCAGTTAAGGCTACAGATTCTATAAAAGCGACGCCCTTGATAGTTAAAAGGGTGACGGAGAAGCTAAGCACGCTCAACTTGAAGCCACCTATGTTGGTAGTGAAAGGTCTTCCAAATGATGTTGCAGCAAGTCAGGAAAAGACAAAAGTGGTCGTGCCAGGGATCCCAAACAAGCCTGTCGTAATCGTGGAAGGGGCCCGTATTACCTCTGTTGTTATTAAAACAGTGACCCATTTGCCAATAGTTGATACAAAGGCTGTCACGTGGAATTACAAACCGGTGATAGTGATGTATAAGGGGAAAGAAGTGGAGGAAGAAGTAAATGAAAACGGAGGTTTGACTCATTCTGGGAGATGTTTTACCCCAGAGGAATTGAGGAAAGCCAAGCCAGTCAAGGATAGCCAAATCTAGTGAAGAAGCCGGTCACCGAAGAAGAGGCTGAGGAGTTCATGAGAAGGATGAAAGTGCAAGACTATTCTATTGTTGAGTAGTTAAGGAAAACACCGGCTCAGATCTTTCTTTTGTATTAGCTGATACATTCGGATGAACACCGTAAAGCCTTGATGAAGATTTTGAATGAGGCCCATGTTCCTGATAAGATAACGGTGAACCATTTGGAAAAGATTGCTAGCAAGTTCTTTGAAGCAAACATGATCACTTTCTCAAACAATAAACTTCCTATGGAGGGTATAGAACATAACAGAGCTGATTACCTCACGGTAAAGTGCGAAGATTCTATTGTCTCAAGGGTATTGGTTGATAACGGCTCTAGTGCAAATATCTGTCCCTTGTCCACTTCACAAAAGTTGAAGATTGGCACTGAAAGAATCCAGATGAACATTGTATGTGTTCGTGGTTTTGATGGAGGAGGGAAAGATTCTGTCGGTGATATAATGCTAGAATTGTTGATAGGGCCGGTTGAGTTCACCATGCAGTACCAAGTGCTAGATGTGGCTGTCTCCTACAACTTGCTGTTAGGCAGGCCTTGGATACACGTTGCTAAGGCAGTCCCGTCTTCTCTGTATCAAATGGTGAAGTTTGAATAGGACAGGCAGGAAATAGTTGTGCACGGTGATGAGAATTTATCTGTTCACAATGACACAACTGTTCCATTCATTGAAGTTGAAGATGACAAAGGGCCTTGGGTCTACCAAACTTTTGAAACGATATCTGTTGAGAAGATACCTAATGGAGAATGCGTTCCATATCCGAAGTTATCATCCGCGTCTGTCATGGTAGCAAATGAAATGTTGAAGAATGGTTTTGTGCCGAGCAAAGGTCTGGGTTCATCTCTACATGGTATTGTGCATCCAGTGTGTCCACATGAAAGTTTCGGTACATTTGGTTTGGGAGTCACACCCACAGGGAAGGACGTGAAAAGGGCTAAGAGTTTGAAACGGAAAGTATGGTCACTCCCTAAGCCTGTTCCACACATCTCCAAGTCTTTTGTCAAGCCAGGGGCCTCAAAACGTCTAATATCACCAGTCACGAAACCTGTGGTAGACTTTGACGTAGAGTTGATCAAGAGGTTCCAGAGTCTGTGATGAGGTTAATATGATGGAAATTGGGGAAGGTTCCAGTAAAGCAGATGTGCAGTTCATTGGGCCAAAAGTGAAGCTTAGCAATTGGAAGGCTACTCATCTCCCTACTCGGAAGGAGTTTTGGTAGTTTGCTTTGTTTTCCTTTCTGTTATCTGGGATATTCCAGGGTTGTAATCCAGATTTTTATTTTTTGCTCGTTTTGATGTACAAACCCTTCTATCCTTTATTTTCAATGAAATACAATTTCCTGTTTTCCATTATTCCTGATAGTGTTTCATTTTTGTTTCTCTTTTGTACAGTTCTTTTTATGCTGGTTTCGATGAGATAACATGCATGAGGAATTTTCAGCCATGTCTTAAAAGCCAATCTAACTCTGAGATAATAATCCAAGAAGTAGAGTGTGATGATGAAACAGAATATAATGATGAAGCTGCATTTGAGGAAATTAGTAAACTAAAACACTTTGAAGAAAAACCCAAGCCTAATTTGAATGAAACTGAGGCAATCAATTTAGGAGATCAGGATAATGTTAGGGAAACCAAGATAAGTGTGCATTTGGAACCGTAAATCAAGGAAGAAATCATCAAAGCACTGTTTGAATACAAAGATGTCTTTGCATGGTCGTATGATGATATGCCGGGTTTGAGCATTGATTTGGCAGTTCATAAATTGCCAAATGATCCCGCATTCCCTATAGTTAAGCAAAAGTTAAGAAAGTTCAAGACTGACATGAGTGTGAAGATTAAAGAGGAATTACAAAGCAACTTGGGGCAAAAGTCATTCGGGTCACTCAATATCCCACTTGGTTAGCTAATGTTGTGCCAGTACCAAAGAAGGATGGTAAGACCAGGGTATGTTTTGATTATCGTGATCTCAACAAGGCAAGCCCAAAGGATAATTTTCCATTGCCGAACATTCACATTCTGATTGATAATTGTGCCAAGGATGAGATTGGTTCTTTTGTGGATTGTTATGCGGGTTATCACCAGATCCTGATGGATGAGGAAGATGCAGAAAGACACCGTTCATCATGCCATGGGGGACATATTGCTACCGGGTGATGCCATTTGATTTGAAGAATGCTGGGGCAACTTACATGAGGGCGATGACTACCATATTTCATGACACGATACACAAGGAGATTGAGGTTAATGTAGATGATGTGATCATAAAGTCAAGGAAGCAGTCCGACCATGTCGAGGATTTGAGAAAGTTTTTCCAAAGACTCTGCAGGTATAACCTCAAGCTTAATCCAGCGCATTTAGTGTCCCATCCAGGAAACTCTTGGGATTCATAGTCAGTTGACGCGGTATTGAGTTGGATCCTGTGAAGATCAAAGCCATCCAAGAATAACCACCGCCAAAGAACAAAACCGAGGTGATGAGCCTGCTCGGGAGGTTAAATTACATCAGCAGATTTATTGCTCAACTCACGTCAACCTGTGAGCCCATCTTTAAGTTGCTGAAAAAGAATTCTGCGGTCAAGTGGACTGACGAATGTGAAAAAGCATTTGATAAGATCAAGAGGTACTTGTCAAACCTACCAGTGCTGGTCCCACCAGAGCTTGGGAGACCCTTAATTCTCTATTTGACGGTCCTAGATAATTCTTTTAGCTGTGTGTTGGGTCAACACGACATCACGGGCAAGAAGGAGCAAGCCATTTATTATCTCAACAAGAAGTTCACTTCTTACAAGGTTAAGTATACTCTTCTTGAAAGGACATGTTGCGCCCTGACTTGGGTGGCACAGAAGTTAAAGCATTATATGTCGTCCTACACTACTTACCTCATTTCTCGCAAGGATCCTCTAAAGTATATCTTTCAGAAGCCTATGCCCACAGGAAGACTTGCAAAGTGACAGATTTTACTCACATAGTTTGACATCATCTATGTGACTCGGACCGCGATGAAAGCCCAAGCCTTGGCCGAGAATCCGGTGGATGAAGAGTATGAGCCATTGAAGACTTATTTTCCTGATGAAGAAGTGATGCATATTGACGAGGTTGATCATGATGAGACGCTAGGTTGGAAACTCTTCTTTGATGGAGCTGCTAATATGAAAGGTGTCGTAATAGGGGTTGTACTCATTTCTGAAACAGGGCATCACTACCCCTTAACAGCTCAACTTCGATTTTATTGCAACAAGAACATGGCTGAGTACGAGGCATGCATTCTTGGCTTGAGGCTAGCTGTAGACCTGGGAGTTCAGGAAATATTGGTTTTGAAAGATTCAGATCTATTGGTTCACCAGATTCAGGAAGAATAGGAGACTCGTGATTTGAAGCTCAAACCATATCGACAATGTCTGCATGATCTTTGTCAACAATTCAGATTAGTAAAATTCAGGCATATTCCTAGGATCCATAATGAGGTTGCCGACACCTTGGCTACTCCGGCGTCAATGTGACACCATCCGGATAAGACTTATGTTGACCCTCTGCATATTCAAGTTCGTGATCAGCATGCCTATCGTAATGTGGGTGAAGAGGAACTTGATGGTGAAACTTGGTTCCATGATATCAAGGAATACATCAAGTTAGGGGTATATCCGGTTCAAGCCGGTGATGATCAAAAGAGAACCATTCGACGCCTGGCTAGTGGATTTTTCTTAAGCGGGGGAATTTTGTACAAGAGGACTCTAGATCATGGACTACTAAGGTGCATAGATGCTAAACAAGCTTCGACTATCATGGCCGAAGTGCATTCCGGAGTTTGCGGGCAGCATATGAGCGGATATGTCTTGGCAAAGAAGATTCTTCGAGCAGGTTATTATTGGCTCACCATGGAACGAGATTGCATAAGCTTTGTTCGCAAGTGTCATCTGCCAGGTACATGGTGATTTGATTCATGCTCCGCCATCTGAGTTGCACACAATGTCTGCACCTTGGCCCTTTGTTGCTTGGGGTATGGATGTCATTGGACCAATTGAGCCGGCATCGAACGGGCATAGGTTTATTTTGGTGTCCATTGATTACTTCACCAAGTGGGTCGAAGCTTTAACTTTCAAGTCCGTGACTAAGAAGGCGGTGGTAGATTTTGTTCATTCAAATATCATTTGCCGGTTTGGAATTCCCAAGGTAATCATCACAGAAAATGTTGCTAATCTCAATAGTCATTTGATGAAAGAGGTATGCCAACAATTCAAAATTATGCATCAAAATTCCACTCCGTATCGTCCCAAGGCAAACGGAGCTGTTGAGGCTGCTAACAAGAACATAAAGAAGATACTTCGTAAGATGGTGTAAGGTTCTAGGCAATGGCATGAAAAGTTGCCTTTTGCTTTATTGGGTTACCACACTACTGTCCGCACTTCAGTAGGTGCCTCTTTATTTGTTGGTATATGGAATTGAGGAAGTTATACCTACGGAAGTTGAGATTCCATCCCTTCGGATCATTGCTGAAGCTGAAATTGATGATAACGAGTGGGTCAGAACCCAGCTAGAGCAGTTGAGTTTGATTGATGAGAAAAGATTGGCAGTAGTATGTCATGGCCAATTGTATCAGAAAAGAATTGCAAGATCATATAACAAGAAGGTGTGTCCCCGAAAATTCGAGGTGGGCCAGCTAGTATTGAGACGCATCCTTCCACATCAGGCCGAAGCCAAAGGCAAGTTCTCCCCAAACTGGCAGGGACCGTTCATTGTGACAAAAGTGTTGCCCAATGGTGCTTTACATTTAACAGATATTGAAGGCAAATGTGTAGATATGGCTATCAATACTGATGCAGTCAAGAGATATTATGTATAATTTCTTTGTTTGTCTTCAATTACGTTATTTGTATTATGCATGATTCAAAGATTGGAATGACGAAGGCATTTTGTTCTGCTATCCAAACACTCTTATCCTTTGTTACCTTTTGAGACTTATTTATTTTCTTTCATACCCCTCTTTTAGAATCAGAAGTAGAGTTTAGAAAATAAAAAAAAAAAGAAAAGAAAAGAAAAAATAAGAAAAAGAGAAAAGCAAAAGAAAGAAAAGAGAAAAGAAAAGAAGAAGGAAAAGAGAAGCAAAAGAAAAAGTAACAAAAACAAAACAACTCTTATTGCTTGAACTACGTTCGACCTGATTCCTTTTAAGGATACGTAGGCAGCCTTACACGGTTCGGCCCCATCAAAATAAAAATCCAAAATTCCCCAGGCCCAAAGAAACTGGGGAAGAAGTTTTGGTTTTGTAAAAGATCTGATTCCAAAAGTTGTAATTTTGAACCCTTTCATATTAAGATGTTCTGAGCCTGCATGCCGCCTTTTATTTCTAACCCTGTCCAAAAGCCTACACTCGGTCCAAAGAAAGACCTTCCGATCAATCTTTGAGGAATGCCAAGTCTAGTGAGATAGATGTATGACACATCATGGGTAACACTTTGTTCATGGGCACAAGGAAAGATGAATAAAATGAGAGAGTCTTATTGGTGAAAACCCTCACGGGCACCATACGGCGATAGAGAGCTGAGAGAAAATTTAAAATGAGAGAGTCTTATTGGTGAAAACCCTCACGGGCACCGTAAGGCGACAGTGAGTTGAGAGATGAACAAATGAGAGAGGTTTGCTAGTGAAAACCCTTCAGGGCACTAAAAGCCGAATGAAGTTCGTGACTTTACAAAGAGATTGGATTATAGAAATCCCGATTTTTAAAGTGTGATGACGGGACAGGAACTGAAATGTGATTAGTTTAATGGTTTGGGCTGATCAATCCGAAATGCATGTCATGATCATTGGAGCCAGCTGCTTCACTCAGATAAGTCTCTTTTCCGTTCTTCTTCAAATAGTCATCTTTTTTCAAAATTTTCCTCTTTATTCCTAATTCTCGAAGTCACTTTGCCTCGTTTCTTTTGGGGTCTATTTCTCAAAGTCTTTTTCAATATTAGCCTTGCTAAGCAAGCAAGAAAGGATTTCAAAGCCTATTACCAGTTTTTAATTGCACAAAGCATAGTTCAGCCAGAGCACATCACAAGTAGCATGATTCAAAATGAGCAATAAGGTTCAAGTGGTCAAGTGATTCGTGAATCTTGAGAAAATGAAAAGGTTCAACAATTGTCAAGATAGAGATGTCATACAACAAGTTGAGTGTAAGCGACTCGGATCATTTAGGGTTTTGTGGTCGAGGTTCGATCAGAAGGTCAAAAAATTCTTTACTAGCCCGAAGCAGCTAATCAGAACGAAGCATGGCAATGGCAAAAGCAGACACCTTCAACAAGGACGCCACAAACTAACCACCACCCTTTTCAAACTGACAAGATTTTCTTTGTTTGAAACAAGGGCAAGAAATTTTGTTTATTCTGCAGGAATCCTTCATGAGGAAAACATGTTCCAGATAAGTTTAATTTCAAGTTTTCAGGACCCTCCTGGATAATGGGTTTTAATTTCAAGTTTTTAGGACCCTCCTGGATAATGGGATTTAATTTCAAGTTTTTCAGGACCCTCCTGGATAATGGGATTTAGTTTTAAGTTCCTAGGACCCTCCTAGATAATGAGATTTAGCGTAAGTTTTACGTAGGAAATAGAATTTAGCTTTCAAGTTTTCACTCTTAAGATGAGATTTAATTTTTGTTTTCAAGACCCTCCTGGATAATGGGATTTAGCTTTTAAATTCTTAGAACTCTTTTGGATAACAGGATTCGATTAACACTCACAGATGTTCCCGGTACCAAACTGGGGCAGAAAAGTTTCTCTTGTTTCGTCTATTTTGTTGTAACAACAGGCACCCACTTGGAGAACGAGGGAATTCGTTTCAAGTTTTAAGTTAGAAGCAGGCACCCACCTGAAGAACGGGGGAAGTCATTTCAAGTTTTAAGTCAGAGGTAGACGCCCACCTGGAGAACGAGGGAATTCATTTCAAGTTTAAGTCAGAGGCAGGCGCTCACCTGGAGAACGAGGGAATTCATTGCAAGTTTTAAGTCAGTGGCAAGCGCCCACCTGAAGAACGAGGGAAGTCATTTCAAGTTTTAAGCCAGTGGCAGGCGCCCACCTAAAGAATGAGGGAATTCATTACAAGTTTTAAGTCAGTAGCAGGCGCCCACCCGGAGAATGAGGGAATTCATTGCATGTTTTAAATCAATAACAGGCGCCCACCTGGAGAACGAGAGAATTTATTTCAAGTTTAAGTCAGAGGCAGGTGCCCACCTGGAGAACGAAGGAATTCATTTCAAGTTTAAGTCAGAGGCAGGCGCCCACCTGGAGAACGAGGGAAGTCATTTCAAGTTTTAAGTCAGTGGCAGGCGCCCACCTAAAGAATGAGGGAATTCATTTTACGTTTTAAGTTAGTAGCAGGCGCCCACCTAGAGAATGAGTGAACTCATTGCAAGTTTCAAATCAATGGCAAGCGCCCACCTGGAGAACGAGGGAATTTATCTCACGTTTTGAGTTAGCATCAGGCGCCCACATGGAGAACAGGGGAATTCATTTCAAGTTTTAAGTCAGTAGCAGGCGCCCACTTGGAGAATGAGAGAATTCATTGCAAGTTTTAAATCAGCGGCAGGCGCCCACCTAGAGAACGAGGGAATTTATTTCAAGTTTTAAGTTCGCTTCAGGCGCCCACCTGGAGAATGGGGGAATTCATTTCAAGTTTTAAGTCAGTAGCAGGAGCCCGCCAGGAGAATGAGGAAATTCATTTCAAGTTTAAGTCAGAGGCAGGCGCCCACCTGGAGAATGAGGGAGTTCATCGCAAGTTTTAAGTCAGTGGCAGGCGACCACCTAAAGAACGAGGGAAGTCATTTCAAGTTTTAAGTCAGTGGCAGGCGCCCACCTGAAGAACAAGAGAATTCATTTCAAGTTTTAAGTCAGTGGCAGGCGCCCACCTGGAGAACGAGGAAATTCATTTCAAGTTTCAAGCCAGTATCAGGCGCCCACCTGGAGAACGAGAGAATTCTTTTCAAAGTTAAGTTCAAGTTCAAGACAATAGCAGAAACCCACCTGAAGAATAGGGTCAATTCAAGTTAGAAGTTGCAGAAGCTCGCCTCAAGAGCGCGAGTCAACAGTTCGAGATGCACAACAGAACTGTAGAAGATTCAAGATCAAGTTTTTTGAAGACCTATAGATAAGAATCTTGTAACTCATAGCTGATAGACTTGCTTAGTTTCTTTTCATTTTAATTTTGGTGTAATAAGGAGTTCAGCAAGCAGTAACAGTAGCAACAACAATGAAATCATAACTTCTCGGTAGTCCCAGCTACCAAAACTACACTGACCTGATTCCTTTATAGCCGAGGATATGTAGGCAACCTCGGAAGCAAGGTTCTGGCAAACTTTTCAAAACGCTTCCCATTGAGTATCCAAACGGGCAAAAATTGCTCGTATTCGCTCACTCTATCTTTGTTCGAAAACTCTTTGTGTTTCCGAGCAAAGAGGGACAGCTGTGAGCACATAATTTTTTTGCCCAAATAAAAATACTTCTACAAATTCATAAAAATAGCTTTTCTAATTATTTTAATTTGTATAGAATTTTAGGAATTTCTTGTTAATTGTTGTTTGCATTTAGTTGCATATTTAACATTTTAAAAGCATGATAAAATACGAAAAATATCTAAAATATTTCATGCATAGCATTTTAGGTCTTAATTGTATTTAGGATTTAATTGCATGAGCTAATTGCATTATTAAACAAAAAATCACAAAAATAATGGTCATTTTAACATATTTAGCTTTTAGTTTTAAAATTGGTATTTTTCTTTCATTAGTTTTAAGTTAATTAATCATTTAAATGGTAGAGATAGATTATTAAGTTTAATTTTATAAATTAGATGTAGAACAGGATTTGATTTAGGTTTAATTAGTTTGAGTAGGATTTTAGAGCAAGGAAAAAGAGAAAAATAATAAAGAGAAAGAGCTAAGGTTTATTTTGGACTTTAATTAGAATCTGGGCCAAAATAAATGATTTCAGTGGCCCAATATCATCCAATCTGCCTAGCCCAACCCCCTACCCGGTCTAGGTTTTCCACCGACTACCAAAACGAACCCGTTTAGTAACACCCAATCTTAGCCATTGATTTCCTTTGATCGGACGGCTGAGAACTGGCCCTTGCTCCCCTTATAAGTGTCGGAACCCCCCCTAACCCCCAAAGTTCCCCCCCAAACTCTCATCTTCCCCCCAATTGAAACCCTAATCGTCGTTCGACACTCGCCGCCCGCCGAAAATCTCCCCGCGACGGCGGGCCACCTCCAAATTAGCCCAAATCTTCACCAAACAATCCCTGTCCCCTCTTCTTTCCAAGCCCCCTAACGTCGTCTCTCAAATCCTCATAGATATTTCCTATTTTTAGATCTAAGATTCTCAAAAATCATATTCTGCCTTCATTCTTATTTTTCTTCAATACTTTTGTTCAATTTGGCTCAAACTTACGTGAATCTACTTCTCTTGACAAGAGAAATCGATTTACGTCGGTTTGGCTCTTTTCAAGCCGCCGGAATCCGGTCAGTCACCACGCCACCCACCAGAACTCCATAGCCTCGTGATGTCATTCTCCGGCCAAGCTAGGGTTATTGTTGTTACAGGCAGCCACTGTTTCTGCTGTTCGAGCAAGAATCAGTGCTCGTGTGACGATACCGACCCCTACTCGGATTGCCCGAAATTAGTAGTGTTGTCGTCCATAGGTACTTCTTCCGTTCATTTTCTTTTCCCTGATCATTTGGTTTAAGAGTTTTTAGTTATTTATTGACAAATTATTGTTTTGCTATTTTACATAATGTAGTTAGTTTAAGTTAATAACAACATGTTTAGTCTAATTGAATGTTCATTAGTTAATTACATATGTTTAGGTGAATTAAATCAGCTCTAGTCAATTCAGTAGTTTAGTTAGGTTTTAATTAATGAATTATTTTGTTTTGGTTTATCTTTGATTTTTCCTTAATTGTTTGAGTTTAGAGGTTTTGAATGCCAAATAGGCATTAGGAGGGTGAAAGGGTAATAACATAAACTTTAAGGGTTTAATTGGAAAGTAAAAAATAGGGATTCTTGGGTTGTTTAGGAAGGTTCTAGAAAAGCATCAGCTATCCAGAATTGTTGTAAACAAGATGCTGAAATTGGATAAGAAAGGGACAACTGTAAAATTAGTTAGGAAAGATTCTTTTTCCCCTTAATTTTTGGGAGGGCACATGGGAGGGGAGCTGAGATTTTTCCCTTATAAAAAGGACTCCCACTCACAGAATTGACACAGACTTTTACACAAGAAATCTTCAAAATACATAGACTCATTCACTTGAGTGCATTTCAAATTTTCTTCTCTTTAAGTTCAAAGCTAGGGGAATAGAAAAAAAAGATGTTCAAGCTGATTTTCCTTCACATTGTCTGATGGTTTATTTCCATATTGTTGGGTTTGCTGATTTGAGTTGAGAGCTATAGTATTTTTGGTTTTCTGCTGTCTTCTTGTTGCTACTTCTGTTATTTTCTGTTGTCACTTGCTGATTTCAGAGCTCTATTTTCTTGTTCTGTTCACTTGTTGTATCCAGGTACCTCTCTTGAATCTTTGAATTACATTTGGATGTGAAATGTGCTTGTATGGAAGAGATATGTGTATTGTGGAGTTGGGGAAAGCAGTCTTGTGCAATTGTTAATCCATGAGTTCTTTCAAGTTGTTTCGTTTTCTTGTTGCTTGGTATTCTGTAGGATTAATGGAACTTGAGTCATCTATACGTAAGTTCATTTGTATCTAAGAGTGATGTTCTTTTTTCTATTGTATTAATCCTGTATGGGTTTTAAATTTAGCACAAATATTCTGCAGTTCCTTGTCTTATACTTTGCATATTTATAGGCACACTAGTATGGTAAAAATAGTGTTATTGCTTTATAAATTCTTCTAAGCCATTTGGGTAAATGTCTTGTTAACCAATTCATGTGTTTGATAATCACTGTTTATCAAAAACTTTCCACTGTGTTGTTTATGACTAAAGGTGTGTCTAAATATGTGTATATAAGAGATTAATTTTGAGCACTGATTTGGAAGTGTTGTTTAAAAAATAGATTTTATTCTTTAATTACTTAGCTTGACCAATGTTTGGAAGTTTTGATTGTCAAATTGATTTCATGATCGGTAGAAAGGATTCATCAGATACAGATGCTTGGATTTTGAAAATTCTCTTAGTATGAAAAGGATTTTGGCTTTAGATAATAAGAAGTAAAAGGATTTTGGCCGAAGAGTTTAACTTGGCCTGAGAAGAATCGAGAGCTATTTTTTATGACTAATTTACTACACTCTTTTCACATGAATTTATTATCCGTTAACTCACATCACCTCTTCCCCAATAATTTCAAATAGTTTAAGAATAAATAATCCATGAACCTCGTAGATTGCTTTAGGCGTAATTAATAAAATCATCGTGATCACGGGTACGTTTCCCGTGGCGTGATCATGATGCATAAATCCAAATTCAGGTGTGCATTTCATGTGATCCGACCATAACTTTGAATATTAATAATAATAAACATGTTATAAATTGCGGGTGTATTTCATGTGACGTGATTCGCAATGTGATCAAAACAAACGAGTGCGCGACAACGTGCCTTATTTCAGAAAATAATCCATAAACACTAAAAGTGGTTTGAAAGTTAAAAATGCACGTTGGTTTTAAAATGTGTAATAAATCAGGTAACTAGGCCAATCACTAATAGTTGAGCGACCGGGCTAAAACCACGGAACCCGGGAATGCCTAACACTTTCTCTCGGGTTAACAGAATTCCTTACCCGGTCTTCTGTGTTCGCGGACCATTAATAAGAGTCAATTTCCTCGATTTGGGATTTAAAATAAACCGGTGACTTGGGACACCATATAACTATCCCAAGTGGCGACTCTGAATCTAATAATTAATCCTATTTCGATTATTGTCACTTAAATTGGAAAAACTCCCTATCCCCTCGGGAAAAAAAAGGTGTGACAGTACTGATACTACACTTTTGCACATTGCGTGCATATGTTGGCTGTTGTTGTTGCTGAGCTCGATGGTTGCTGGATTTGAAGATGTGCATGCGTCCCTGTTGTAGCTGCCCCTTGTTCATGGTAACACTAGATCTATAAAACTCTGTTTATGTACTTTTCAAACAGAAGATGTATTTTCTTCATATCAGCTTTATAAACTCTATTCTTAGAAGCTCATGATATGTACTTCCAGTCTTTGAGAAATGTATAAGATTCAGATAATTTCTTTTACATAAATTGTCTTATTAAATATTATTTGAATTTGATACTTATTAGTTGGCTTACCTAGCGGGTTGGTTTAGGTGCCATCACGACTAGTGGATTTTGGGTCGTGACAGATTGGTATCAGAGCTCTAGGTTCATAGGTTTTACAAGTCATGAGCAAGTGTCTAGTAGCGTCTTGCGGATCGGTATGATGACGTCCATACCTATCTTCGAGAGGCTACAAGACATTTAGGATATATTTCCCATTCTCTTTCCTTATTGTGCGGCATTGATTCAGCTTGAAGCGTAACTCCTTGAATTCCTTCCACGCATTCGTATGCGCACAATCATCTATGCATTGACGGCTTGTCATTCCATGGATGGGGTGCGAGATGTGATTTCGGTATGCTGATGATGGGCCAGTCTGAAGGACTTGAGGCTGGGTATTGACTGTCGCTTGAGCACGGAGTTGTTGGTTGTGTGAGCACGTGCTTTTGGACTTATATGTCCGGTAGCGTCCCCATGAGTGGAATTTGTGGCTCGATGAGCGGTTGGATGGCTATATAACGAGTATGATGTGACTCCGGAAAGTGTTCAGATTGTTCGAATGTGGCAAAAAGAGTTTGATTGAGATGTAAATTTGGTGCTTGATTTCCGTCTTGATTTGATGTATAGTCTCGAGTTATGGGTGTGTTGAAGGGTCTTTTCATTTTGTTTAGTTGAGGAGTGAAGTAGATTCTCATGGCGTGATATGCGTTCAGACTCAGGAAGATTAAGTGATTGCATAATAGTTATGACTGTGAAATGGTATAAATAGATGTTAGTTTGAGGCGAAGCATGTGGGTTATCTCCTGTGGGATGTCTTGAGGTTTGAGTGATCCCTATGTTGTATTGTAGCGAGTCCTCTTTTACCAGTGAATTATATGTGTTGTAATTTGAGCTTAGATCGTTTATGAGAGTTGTCTTGACTGTTACAAGGGTGAATGTGAGAATTGCAGTTGATCTAAGATATTAGATGGTTTGTGTTACATGAGCTTATGAAGGATTTAGTTGAATTTTAGTGCGGGGTTTCAACAGCAACAGAGTATGGGTATTGTAAGTTATCAGATGCTTTATTCCTTGGCTTTGCGCCAAGTGGGAGAGTCTATCATCAACGGGTTGTATTTACGTTTTGTGGGTATATAGGGAAACATTGAATGATTGAGTTGTTGTTCGTAAAGGATGTGGTGTGCATGGAATAGAGATTCACTCGGTTGCTTAGAAGTCTGGATTACTTCTTAGGGGGTTGGTATGCAAATGGGGCACAGGTCGTTCGGTCTGTTTGATTAGTTTAATTGAGATTTGAGCAAAGTAAATGACTCTCAAGAATGGTTCTAATGGATTCAAGATTTATATGTAACAATTGGGAATCTTCAGGATGTGTATTTGGCTAGAAACTGAGATTTACATTGGATGGTGTCAATACTTGTGGCATTCCTATATCATTATGGATTCTACATATTAGTATCAGGAAGGTGAAGGTAATGGCTTTAGATTCGCAGGAAGTCTCTTTAGAGTAAGTATTTTGGTTGTGTCACTTTTAGAATACTTAAGAGGGAATTCAGTGACTTATGAGCCATAGGGAGGTGTGTTTCTATGCTAAAGTTCGTGAGGCAAGTTTTGATTAAGGTTAGTAGTGTTCTAGCAAGGAAAAATATCAATTTGAAGGCAACTCGGAAGGAACTCGAAGTGGATTATGAAGTCCTCATATTTTTAATATAATGGCATGGTATATGTGGTGTGTTGTGTGGGATGGATATTTGCACGAGCAAGGTCACAGTTCAGTTTTGAAGGGAAGATCATAAAATTCTTAGGCAGCATGGACGGTTTCAGATGACTAGGTAAATGATATTACTATTTGGTATGGTTGATGATAGTGTACATTTTAGAAGGGGCAATGTGTTTTGATTTATGGATACTCCATTGGTACTGCAGCACTCTCCTGGTTGATCGACTGTTGATATTCAATTTTTCCATGTGGCACGAAAGAATTATAGAAGTATTCCGCTTGGGATGATCGTGTGTATCAGATGTATTAAACATTTAGGCGGCAGAGTTGAGATCAGATATGGTGATTCGTATATTCTATGGATTTGGAGACTCCAGTTCTCATAAACAGGTTATTTCGTGGTTGTGGACTGTGAAGATGTGGGCAAAGCTAGCCAGATGATAGTATGTGTTATGATTCAGTCATTGTGGACTTTCTGAGGGTTACTATCTAATTGTGAGTGACTAGAGCTGATTTGGGGGTCCATTGGTAGGTCCAATTAGGATGTGTATTCTACACCAAGCCGGATTGGTCGGCTCCATATTGCTATTGTTGAGGGATGTGCCATTCGGTTGTTGCAGAGCTTATTCGTGTTTTAAAGTGATCTGTGAGTTACTCTTCTATGCTACAAGGAGTTGTTTTTCGTTGGTTATATTCACATATGGTGCGGCTCTATTTGGGCTTTGTAGCAGAATTTGAGCGAGATGAATATTTGGGTACTACATGATTGATTGTGCGTTGGCAATGTTCTTCCCAGATTGTGGCATCATGCTAGTTTCTCTCCATCGTTATGGTAATGCACTTTGGGTATTTGATGTCGAATCTCGTGTGGTCATTGATTTTGAGCAAGGCGGCTCGAGGTATGTAGTATGGACCAGCGTTTGGATGGGGTCATGCATTATGGTGGAGTTATGTTGAGATATGATCCTTTGTGTTGGATTAATGTGTTTTGGTTCTACGGTGTGTGATAGGCTCTTAGCATGGCATCGTGATGGTACTTGTTAAGCTTGCGGGACAGTTCTCTCGTTTGAGTCATTTTTCATGATTTGAGTATATTTGGGTTGTTGCTTATTGGTGCACGGATTGCACGGGTTGTGGCTTTAGATTGTATGTGTCATGTCACTAGAGTGGTCGTGTTGGATGAGATGAGGTCATTGGACCTAGAATGGATACTATCAGAATTGATTACAACATGTTGGAAGGATAATATCGAAAGTCGACTTAGAAAATTTTCTATAGTTCTTGTCGAAGGAGAGGGAGATTCCACAACTGGTTGATCTGATGAATGGTTATGAGTTTCTGCGTGTTTCTTTCATCATTGGCAGTATATGAAGGGATAAGAGGTTTATTACCGGCGTTGAGTTGTTTTGAGCAGCTACTGTGATTGGAAATTATCGCTATGAGTATTCAAGTTTTGCGGTATATCAAGTGAATACATCTTGGGATATGGATATGGCTTGATATAACTTTTTCAGACTTACACAGTGTGTAGATACGAGGTTCTGATCTTATAGTAAATTCCGGATGATAGAAATTGAATTCTAAGGCTTATGGGCTAGGTTGAATTATGAAATTTCAGATATGTTATGTTATCATACCTATATGGGATAGGGTGATGTAGGATCACCCCCGGGGTATGTACATGGTAAGGTTACGCTGCGGTTTAATGGCTTTGAGAACAACTCTGGGCACGTTCAAGGAAGAACGCATGTTTAAGTGGGGGAGGATGTAACGACCCGACCGGTCGTTTTGAGCAGTTGCACTTCGCTCGCTAGTTCTCGGGTATGAGTAGCTCCGTGTGATGCATTATGACTTATGTGAATCATCGGTTTTGGTTTTTAGGTTATTCGGAATCGATTTGGAAGAATGATTCTGAGCTAGAAGCTTTAAAATTTGAAAGGTTTGACAAAGTTTGACTTTTTAGTATTTGACCTCGGATTGGATTTTTGATGGTTCCATTAGCTCCGTTGGGTATTTTAAACTTAAGCGCGTCCGGATTGCGATTTGGAGGTCCGTAGTAGAATTTGGCTTGAAATGGCAAAAGTTGGAATTTTTGAATGTTTGACCGGGAGTGGACATTTTGATATCGGGGTCGGATTCCGATTCCGGAAGTTGGAGTTGGTCCGTGATGTCAAATGTAACTTGTGTGCAAAATTTAAGGTCAATCGGACGTGATTTGATAGGTTTCGGCATTGGTTGTGGAAGTTTGAAGTTTCAAAGTTCATTGATTTTGAATTGAGGTGTGGTTCGTGTTTTTAGCGTTGTTTTATGAGATTTGAGGCCTCGACTAAGTTCGTGATATGTTTTGAGACTTGTCGGTATGTCCGGACGGGGGTCCCTAGGGGCTCGGATGAGTTTCGGGGTGGTTTTGGACCACTTCTAGGCCATTTCTAGTTGTTGGTTTTTGGCTACAGGGGTGTACAGTGCGTTAGCGTAGATCTGGCCGCGTTAGCAAAGAGAAAAATGAAAAAACAGAGCTGTGCTATGCAATTGCGGAAGCCTTTACGCGATCGCATAGAGTAAAATCTCTGCTGCACTTATCCGACTTTGGAAGCTTCTATCTCACAATCTATAAGGAATTTGGAGATGATACAAAAATGAAAGTTGAAGCCCGTGATGTCTAGTCTTCAGAAAGTCAAATCAATTGTAATTTGGAGTTTTGTACAAAAGGTTATGACCATTATACTAGAGACTGTCTGGAAGAGTTGGAGAAGGCTGTTGGAAAAATTTGTTCTTCGCGATCGCGGGAGAATGGCCGCAATCGCATAGAGTAAGAAAGGGGCTGGAAAATTTTTTGCTTCTCTATCGCAGTTTGTCCGCGATAGCATAGGGTAAATGCCTGGGCAGATTATAAAGTACTCTATTTCGAGGGTTTCGGCCATTTTTGCATTATTGGAGCTAGGGAGCCCGGATTGAGGCGATTCTTGAAGCAATTTTCACCATATGAATTGGGGTAAGTGTTCTTTATTTGGTTTGGGTCATATTTAATGAATCTATCTTCGATTTTAGCTCTTGGTTGAGGAATTTTAAAGAGGAAATCGGGGGTTTTGGCCTAAAGTTTCATAATTTGAATTTTTGAATTTTGAACACCGATTTAGAGTCGGATTTGAGTGAAACTAGTATGGTTGGACTCGTAATTGAATGAGTCATTGGATTTTTGAGTTTTGTAGAATTTTGAGGTGCGGGCCCGGGTGTGATTTTTGGCCGGATTTGGGATTTGAGTTCGGATTTGATCTTTATCATTTGGAATTGTTTCCTTCGGCTTTATTTGATGTATTTGAGTTGCTTTTGGCTAGTTTTGAGCAATTCGGAGGTCGCTACGTGCGTGAGGGCATTCTTGGAGCATCGGTTGGCTTGCTCGATATTGGAATTTGGCTTGTTCGAGGTAAGTAACTCTTCTAAACTTAGTATTTAGGGTATTAAACCCCGAATAACGTGCTATGTGATTGATGTTGAGGTGACGCAAATGCTAGGTGACGGGCGTGTGGGCATGCACCCTTTGAATTGGTCTCCGTTATTTTTATGGCACTGTTTATTGGCCCTATTTTGTTGATATCTGTGTTTTTACCATGTGATTAAGTAACTGAGATGTCAATCATGCTAGATATCATGTTTAGGCTTTATGCTGATATTGTTAGGACCCATAGTGGTCGTTTCTTACTGTCATCTCACTGGTTTCATTGATATTTTGTACTTAGTCATATTATCTCAGTCTCAGTTGTTATTTATTAATACATCATATTATTGTTCGGGGATTGTTTTCATGACATTGTCAGCCTGTGGGTGAGACTGGAGAGTGTGCTGACTTAGTGAGGCCGAGAGCCTGATTATGAGTGACAGTTATGGTATCGGGCTGCATGCTGCAGCGGTTAAATTGATGATTACGATAGCACTTGGGCTGAAGGAGCCCCTCCGGAGTCTGTATACACTCTAGTGAGCGCGGATGATATTATTGAGGGATGGATTTCCCTGGACATGGATTTGTCCGAAGTACTTGGTACTTGGAGATGGATTTCTCCACAGGGTTGGATTGCCCTTTTTCATCGGTACTGGGTGACTTATAGTCAGTGTTGTATATGTTCTGGGATGGATTTCCCTGGGCCGTATGGGCCATATACAGTACCGAGTGGTTGAGCATGATGAGTGGAAAGCGTGAGACAGTGGGATTGAGTAGTTTGAGAGTGTGAGTACATGATTAATCTCTGAGATACATGGCATTGGCATGCACACATGACATACAGGCATAGAGATGCATTTTTCTTATGCGGTATGGTATCACGTCATTCATGACTTTTCATACATATTGATATGTGGGCATAAAGAGGTATTTCACACTCGCTATCTGGAAAGAAAATAAAACATCTTATTTATTTAAGAAATATTTTTGGAAAAATTATAGTTTTCAAACTATCTCACATTTTTCGACGATTTCGGTAAAGGATTTGAGTTTTCAGCGATATTCTTGATAAGTGAAACTATTTTCGAAAAAATTGTGAAAAAGCTGAGTATCTTATCTCTGAGTTACTTCCTTATGTAAATGCTTTACGTTGTTATGGATTATTTTTGGCTATTGGTGTTTGACCCGATCATGTTCCAGCTCATCACTACTTTCAACCTAAGGTTAGGTTTGTTACTTACTCTGTACATGGGGTCGGTTGTACTGATATTACACTTCTGCACATTGCGTGCACATGTTGTCTGATGTTGTTGTTGAGCTCGATGGTTGCCGGATTTGAAGATGTACATGCGTCCGTGTTGTAGCTGCCCCTTGTTCATGGTAGCATTATATCTATAAAACTCTGTTTATGTACTTTTCAAATAGAAGATGTATTTTCTTCATATCAGCTTTGTAAACTCTATTCTTAGAAGCTAATGATATGTACTACCAGTCCTTCGGAAATGTATAAGATTCAGATAATTTCTTTTACATAAATTATCTTATTAAATATTATTTGAATTTGATACTTATTGGTTAGCGGGTTAGTTTAGGTGCCATCACGACTAGTAGATTTTGGGTCGTGACACCACCCAAATGGATTCAGTTTGTTGAACTAATATTTTAGTCGTAGTTACTGATTTGAAAATTAACTTAAAATCTTGAGCAATCTTTTTTATAAATTAAATAGCAATTTTGAGAACGTATTGGAGTTGGATGTTGAATCTTAGCTTATTATTTTTGGGCTAGTTAGTTGTAAATTGAAATATGAACTATAACATCGAAAAATAGGGAGCCCAGTTGTTCTCATGTGAAATTTTCCCTTATAGTAATTCCCATTGGCAAATTGAAAAAGTTCATACACTCAAATGCAACGAATGTGGCAACTATGCGCAGTTTGTTGGTGAACTTATTGAAGATGGCTCAACGAAGGTAGTTGCCTAAAGTTAAATTTTAATAAGAGGCCTTAAATCTTTTTAGTTGAATATATATTATATGTTCACACATACACATATATTGATTATGGTATTTATTCTTTAAAAACAACTTTTAGCTTCACTTAGTAAGATTGTCATTTATATTGGTAAGGATTAATTCATGTTACTGTGATGATAGCGACGTGTTTGCATTACTTTTTTTTTTTTTGGTTTCCCACCCGGTGTTCGGTACCCGCATTGGAGCCCGACTATATCCGGATTCGCGCCGCGTAGGGCCGCTTTCGGGGGGAAGCGCTCCCTACCAAGGATTTTTCCATACCCAAGGCTCGAACTCGAGTCCTCTGGTTAAGGGAAGAGCAGTCGCATCCACTGCACCACATCCGTTGATGGTGTTTGCATTACATTACCTTAGATATAGTTGTAAAAATAATTATTTATTAATATGAAGATTTGAATACTTTAATTTAAGTTTCTAAAATATTTTTACTGTTAAAATCTAGGCAAAATTTCTTTCTTTCTTTCTTTATAGAGTATTTGTAATTTTTTTCTACAAACTTTAATATTATTTAAGCAAAAAAAAATTTTAAAATTCACTATTAAAATTTTTTGGGGCTCTTAAAATTTTGGGGCTAAAGCAAAGTCTTTACTAGCCTCCACATAATGTTCTTTCGCCATTGATTATGATAAACGGATAAGGGTCATATTTGTCCCTGTACTCTTCAAAAAGGGTTATATATGTCCTTCGTTATACTTTTTTGATATATTTATCCTTATCGTTATGCTTTAGGATCATATTTGTCCATGTACTCTTCAAAATGGGTTACGTTTGCCCTTCGTTATACTTTTTTGACATATTTATCCTTAGAGTTATACTTTGGGATCATATTTACCCCTCATCCATTAAATCCCCATGTCCCACCTTTGTTTTATGATAATAGGTGAATTTAACTATAATCACGCCTTAAATAACCACCTTCTTGTATAGTTTTGATGATAAAAGTGATAACAAAATGCTCTTATTAGTGCTTTTCATGATTTGCAGGTGATATATGATCAGGGAAGGCTAGGGAGTACTTTTGGAGTCAAAAATGAAGAAAAAGAGGCCAACTGTGAAATTCCCCAAGTAAACCATGCAAAACAGGCCTGAAGATTTAGAGAACTGGGTTGACCGCGGTGGAACCGCGGTCGAAGATAGCTGCGGATAAATTCAGATTAAGAGAAGCCATTTGGCCGCGGTTTGACCGCGACCGCGGCAGAACCGCGACGGAAGCAGAAAACTTCAGGGACTAAAGTGTAAAACACGGGATTTTTAGACCTAAACCCTATTTTAAATACAAGACTTCGCCCAAGAGAGGCATGTATTGAATTTTAGAGTATCTTGGCAAGGAAAACAATTGTGAGAGATCACCCAAAACATCTTTCTTCTTTTCTTTGATTTTTATTGCTAGTTATGATGAATTCTATCTTAGTTTGTTTTCCCATAGCCATGAGTAGCTAAATCCTTTGTCTAAGGCTCTGATGGAACCTATTGGGGGATGAACATCTTGTTTATGTGAATACAAATTGCTAGTTTCAATCTCTATTTGTTCAACTTTGTGCTTGTTGTAGTTAATTGACAGGATCCTCAATTAGCTGTGCCTATTTAGTGTGCATAACTTGGAAAAGAGTGCATATTTAGGTTATTGTTGAACAACACCACTCCCAAAGTATAAGAGGAATCTATAATTGCGGGTTTAAAGGCGGGATTAGGGATAACGAAACCTTGGGTGTAATTTAAAGTGAATTGTGCGAAATGAAGTAAGCTAGTGTATCGAGAGAGAGTTCAATTAGTATATTACTGTGATTACTCGGGAGAGATTTACGGTAAGATGAGCGTTCATGATTAATAGAGATGTGTTGGTAAATTTGTATGAGCATAAACAGAAGGGATTCTTTCAATAGGGGATCATTGCCTTAGCTTCTTCTCATCATTGTTTACAACCTTAGCATTTCAATTTACAGCTGTTTAATTTACTTACAATCGTAGTTAGTAAAGCCACCTTCAACTGTGATTCAAACATCTGGGAAACTGGTTCTGAAGAGTTTAGTGGGTCTAAAGATAGTGATTGATAGGTTAACTCTCTGTGGATTCGACCCTGGGCGTAATACTTGGGTTATATTTGCAACGTCCGCAGAGTCCTTTTTTGGAGGGCATAGTTGGACGTGATCAAATTTTAGTGCCGTTGCCAGGGAGTTAACGGAATTATCAATTACCATTGATAGAAATACAAAAATTCTTAGTGTGGTCAGTTTTCTCTCTACCCAATTCTTCATTGAAATTTTGACGATTGTTGATCTGGGTGCACAGGTGTATGCCTAGAAATTCTACGAGGACTGGAGAACTACTTGTAGGACTCTCAGACCTCGAGAAAACATTCCGGACATTGAATCGTGCCAACAAAAGACTTCAACAATCACAACAAACACACAAATTCGAAATTGACATGGGAGACGTAAATGATCCCAACGGAAACGTCAGGAATGAGCAAGTTGGATTAAATGCCAGAGAAGTGGCACCTCCTGTGCCTGAGGGTGCACTATATGACTGGGCACAACCTACAGCTGACAATCTGGCCACTGCCATTGTTGTGCCCGCAATACAAGCTGAATCGTTCGAGATCACAAATAACATGCTACACTTATTGCAAAAAAAGGGACTCTTTTCTGGGACACAAACAGAAGATCCTCAGCAGCACTTGAAGAACTTTCTGTCTATATGCAAAACTCAAAGGCAACCCAACGTGACTCCGGAAGCAATCAGGCTATTATTGTTTCCATTCTCGATGACAGGAGCTGCTCAGGTTTGGCTAAACTCGCTCCCCATAAACTCTATAGAAACTTGGGATGAGTTAGTCAAGCAATTTCACAACAAGTTCCATCCGCCCAACAAAACTGCTCAACAAATTGATGAGATCGTAAGTTTCAAACAGAAACCAATGGAGACACTACATGAGACATGGGGCAGGTTTAAAGGAATGTTGGTTATGTGTCCCCACCACGGTGTTCCAGAATAGATGTTGGGACAACGGTTTTACATGGGACTGTCTGACAGCATGAAGAATATTGTAGATGCCTCTGCTGGTGGGGCATTCTTGAGCAAGACTTGGAGAGAAGGTCAGAATTTGCTTGACAAAATGGCGCAGAATTCGGGATGGACAACTAGGAATGCACCTATCACTCCAGTGGTGCACTCAGTGCCTCTTGA
>NW_017673679.1:111821-124517 GCF_001879085.1 Nicotiana attenuata
TGCTTTGGTTACTGCAATAATTGTGAGTTGTATCAGATTAGTGATTTTGAGTTCAAAGTTCTTGTTTGCCAATATGTTACCGCTGCTATCCGAAAAATATGGAGCCGAAAAAGAACATTATCTTAAATAGGTAATCATATTTAAATTGGGTGGGCGAGTTATATTATCTTAAATAGGTGACCATATTTAAATTGGAGGAAAAAGAAATCCACATAGGCACCATGTAGAAAAACAAAGGTGGGACATGCTGATTTAATGGATGAGGGGGAAATATGATCCCAAAGTATAACTCTAAGGATAAATATGTCAAAAAAGTATAACGAAGGACAAACGTAACCCTTTTTGAAGAGTACATGGATAAATATAATCCTAAAGTATAACGATAAGAATAAATATATAAAAAAGTATAACGAATAGCGAATATAACCCTTTTTGAAGAGTACAGGAGCTATTTCGAATCAAGCCGTCAAAATGCTAGCTGTGCCGTCTGCTAAAAGAACGACGCATCACCACAATGCCCACTGTCCAATAAAATAGGGTTTTTCTTTCCACTTTTAACCCGCGCTATAAAATTTATATATATATATATATATATATTTTGAGAGCGGCTATGATTTTGAGAGCGGCTATATAATATTAATTTTTCCCATAAAATAACAAAGAAATTTATTAAAAAGATATACAAATTTCTACACCTTGCGTTTCTAATTTTTATTTCTACTCCAAATCGGAAAAGTATTCCAACTAGCCACTTTTATTGAAATATAACCAAAACAGTTGTTACATCTTGAAATGAAAAGCAAACTAGTTGAAATATAGCCACATCTTTATTTGGGACAGTTAACACTACTACACTAGATTAATAGTGATTTAATTCTTAAATTCCTTGATTAACTACCAAATCACAAAAATTCTTCAAGGATCCAAAAGCCACGGTTTTAAGGGATTGCTATTTCCCAAAGTGTGTTTTGCAAATAATTTTGAATACCCTTCAAAAAATTCGTAGCTTCACCACTGATATCATACATTGTGAGAGATCATCAAACCAGATATACTTCTTAGGAACCATGAGTAGTCCTGGTTTATAATGACTTTTAGTTTATTTGAATAAATATCTTCACTACCAAAAAAAAAAAAAAAAATACTTCCGTACCTTGACAATTCCTCCTCCGTGTTGTTAATAAGATTACTTACTCAAACGTTTCAGTTAGTTCGTAAATAAAAAATAAAAGCGACCAACTCAATCAAAATAAATCTGACAATGCAACAAAAAGTTAAAGCAAATGATATAAAATTCTTATTGAACAGCTCTGCAAATGTAATAGAAGTATTTTGATCTTGTTATCTCGGGCACTATAACTATCGGCACAAGTACATTGGTGTGTAATGGTCATGTGCACAAGTAGCTGTTACTACATTTAATTTTATGCAAGGAGGGGAAAACCTCAATCATTTGGAGAAAGCACAACTAGAATCTATTAACAAGCACATTGAGTGTAAGGAGGGAAAAGCCACAATCATCCAGAAAGCACAACTAGAATTTGTTAAATACCATAAAACTAATACATCATCCATTAGATTACAACATGAACCGAAACAAATAGATCAACAAATAATTTGAAGAAAAAAGAAATTTATAAATAACCAAACTGAAAAGAAACAATAACTCGATTAGGGTGGCCATCAGAGCGACATACTGACCCGAGTTGGCGGGCAAATAGGATTTAATGACAATCCAGGATAAAAAGATTTAATGCTTCCATCTTCAAGTTTGTAAGCTCTCATTGTTTAACCAAAAAATAGGAATTTCGGTCAAAGCCTATTTTTAGAAGTACTCGGGTTACTGATAATCAAGAAAATTAGTATTCTTGCAATAAGAAAGGAAATCAGAATGTGAAATAGCAAGGTAATCAATAGAAAACAAAAGTAAATAATTGTATTCCAATAATAATCAGAACGTGTCCATACAAATGACATTTCTATTCCTTATATAGTCATCTCTAAGCACAACGTCTTTTCCACTTTATGATCGAATCATTATAAGCATTAATGACATTAATGAAACGTTATAATTTGTAACCGTAGCTGTTTCGTGAAGATTTTGCAACGTTTGTAATCGTCCATGCTCGTTAATGGAAGACCAATGAATCTATCCTTTTTATTGTCTTGGTTCATTCCACCGGTGCCTCTTCAAATTACTAAAAAGACTCGAGCAACCGTTTCTTCTCGTCTCTTGGACTCTTTGCTCGTACCTATTAAGACTCACGGCTTTTTAAATACTCTTCTCCAGCTGTCACTTTTCTAGTAATCCACATGTCTTGCCATGTCAGTCACATAATTAATTCGACGTGTAATATTTATTTTCCCCAATACAGATAGTCCCCCCCCCCCCTACTTACCAATTATTCATTAATTGAATATTTGGGAAGTGGATCTCATTTAAAGCGGGAATTTTTGCTGCCTTTTCTCACATACCATTATACCTTCTTCTGAATTGATGCGCCGCATGTCACTTCCATTTAATGCATGTGACACGTGGTGATCATTGATTGGCTCTGCAACTCTTCAGCGGGTTCTAGGGCTTTTTTGCGGCTGCATCAATCACGAAGTGAAAATTTTCATAATGACGTTTACATCATCACCTTTTTGCATGATAGTTGCTTCTGCATATAAATACATCCTTTGTCTTTACTTTCACGAAAAATTTTCTTCAGTGTTCTTTATCCACATCTTGTTTTCAATACGTTCTACTTCTCCATACAACTATGTCTTCTTCAAATCCTGATCCTCGAAAAGTTCTCATTGTAGACGAACTTTCCCTTGCTCCTACCAGAAGTAGGAGAGTTGGTAGGTTGTGTAGTTTAGGATCAGTTTCTGTACCGGGTTCTTCTTCTCAACCCAGTTCTACTCCACCATCATCTTCTAGAACTAGGGCCTCTTTTTCACATAGATCTTCTGCTAGAAATAGAGATTCTAATGAACCAATTCGTGAACCTTCTATGGATGAGACCATCCCTGCTGAACTTTCCTTCTATTCTGATAGGAATCAAGTCACTTCCATGACTTCTCATGTTCGTGCTGATTTTTACCCTTCCCAGATTATTGAGGGTTTGATTTCTGTTGTAGCGTAGAGACTGTCATTGGAAATTTGATTTCCTAATTCTGGTCCCCAATGAGAACCAAAGGATCACTTCCTTTAAAGCTGGTTTTTCTTTTGTGTATATATATCCCTTCGCATTAGGTTTTAGGCCTCTTATTGACCCAGTGATGTTCTAAACGTCAATACCACACAAGAGGGGGCTGATTTGTGTGGTACCCAATTTTCGCCCTAGAAGAACCTCGTTCTTCTAGGTGTACTAACTACTACTGTTTGCGGAATAATAAGTGCATAAAATAAAGAACACAGAGATTTTTACGTGGAAAACACCTGGCTCAAAAGGTGAAAAAAGCACGACCTACTACTTAGTAGGATTTTTCCAAACTTCCACTAAAATCACTGAGCCAAAACTGCATTTACAAAACTCTTTGTAAACCTAAGGTTTAACTCTAATCCCGTTGTGGCACACAGCCTCAACTATTGCGACAACTTCAAGTTAGCTTATAACTTGAACACTCTTTGAACCACCTACTACAATTGAACTAAAATAAAAAGAATACACAACGGAACTGATTCTTCTATCTCGTTCAAGTAGCTTCAGGAGTGCACACTCAAATCTCACATAAATTGCTTGCAAAATCGCCTTGCTCTTTTGCTCTCAATTTAGTTTAACTTCTGCGTTTGTGCAATTCACTGTGAAAGAGAACAATCACTGTCTTTTAATGGTTAGTAATTTGAGTTTGATTGGGACTCAATTACCGATCTTCTATCGTAGTTGAGTCCTTGAAGATCTCAAACTCCAACACTATCTTTATCCGCATTGTGTTCTCTTCATATAAGGAGACTTTCTCCCCTTATCCAATATGCAACCTTTTCGATCAGATCAGGAGATATTGCTACTTGTTCAGTAGGACTTATCTCCTTCACGTGCACCTCACATGTATGGGTTGAGTATGACTATGCTTCACAAGATGGACCTGGTCCATGACTGAGTTCATTTGTCATTCTTCAAAACTTAACCTGTTCTTGGGCCAACAAATTCCCCCTTTTTGATGATGACAAACTCTGTGTGTTTTACTGATTCGAAACCTGTAAGAACTCAGCTTAACCATCAACACTAAATTTTGAAAATTCACTTATCATCAAGGACCAGGTTAATTAGGTTATAAACATCACTTATTTCAAAATATGTAAAGCACAATATCTTTTGCCCCTTTTGGCATCATCGAAAAGTTGCATACACAATGTGAATCCCAGATTTTAATAAATACTCATGGCCATTGGGGTAAATGCAAGTGCAATCATGGTGCAATCATCAGTAATCAATAAACATATTTAAACTATCAAGGTCAGAATTAAGCACCAAGAGAAAACAACAGTTGTCATTGATAGAGATATGTTACCACCTACAATCCACAAAAAGAAAGAAAACATTCAACCATGAGCAAAAAATAGAAAAATCCCTAATTTGGGTCACTGGGGGTACTAGACAAGTTCAGGAGATAAAGGCTAGGAGTCCTAAGGCTTGGAGGAACTGGAGGGTTGGGTTTGGAGAAGATTCAGCATGTTCTGAAGAATTCCATCATTCTTCTCCTTTTCTTTGGCAAGCTCAATTATAAGACCATTCCTCTAAGTTTCCATTTCAACCACACGAGCCTTGAGTCTAGCAATTTCAGCATCCTTAGCAGCACATTCCTGAACCAAAGTCCTGACTTTGCTGTTGATGGGTTTCTTCAGAGATGAACCAGGTTCAACTAGGATGGCATTGACTGAAGGCAAGAAGAATTTTGATTCCAAAGTGTTCCTTGCTCGAGGCCATTTCCCATTTCTTCAGAGGCACATTTAGCCTATCCAGAACTGTGGTCAATAAGAAGCCATATGGAGTAGCTGAGCCTTGGAGCCATTTATGACCCTGTCTAGCAATTTGACAATGAGGGCAGGCTAGTTGATTTGCTTTCCTCTCTCCAGGCACTCCATAAGAACCAGGTCCATGTAGTTAGCAGTGTGCCTTCTCTCATGTCTGGGCAATAAGCACTTGTTGACAAACTCAAACACAACCTTGTGCTCAGGCCTCATCTCACTTTTCTGCACAGCCCTGGCTTCATTCACATCCTCTGAATCACAAAACCTCTTGGTGATTTCAAGGGCAGTAGGGAGGAAGTCCAAGCATGGCCACCTTTTCCAAGTATAGTCATCAAACCCTTCAGAGGGTATGTCCAGAATCTCTCCCAGTTTCTCTGCATCAAACTTCACTGGGACTCCCTTCACCAGGCTACTAACAACTCCATCCTTAACAGCAGCATTAACCATAAACTCAATGAGCTCATTTCTGGCTAGCCTACCATCCATCTGAAGAACCATGTCCTTCCAACCCTGAGCAGCTAAAGAGTCTACCAATCTCATCATCCCTGGTTCCAGCAGGTCCCTCAACAATCTACCTTTTAAAATCTTCCTTCTGCCAAAGATGGCAAACTTGTCCTGTTCCTTCTTGATTCATTTTCTTCTTCTTCTTCTCCACTCCACTCTTCATCATCTGAAACTTTAGTTTGTTTAGCTTTCACTGCAGATCTTGTCCTCTTAGCTAATGAGGGTTCAGCAGACACAGGTGCAGAAGAAGACTTCTTGGAGGAAGTCTTGGGCCTTTTAGGCTTGGGTGTAGGAACCTCTTCTGTTGTACCCCTTTCTTGATGGACCAGTTCCATCTCCTCTTCCTCTACAACCTCAGAGGATTCTGCAATCTTTCCCTTTCCCTTCTCCATTTTCTTTTTCTTGCTTTCTTCTAAGGCTTTTTGTAGATCAGCTTCACTCTGTTTTACCCTGCTTCTTGTGGCTCTACCCTTGGGTACTGAAGAGGCAGTAGGTGTTGGGGATGAAGCTTTTCTTTTCTTGGAAGGCTTGGGAACAGTTGGGGTTTTTATTGTGGGAGCTCTGCGTTTCTTTGGATCATAGCTTGCCCCAACCTTTTTCAGTAGATCAGCCAAGGTTTCTTCATTAGATGAAACAGGTTCATCTCTTTGCTTGCTCAGATGAACCAGCCCCTCAGCAGCTTCCCCAGAAACACTTTCCCCTGACTTCATGCCACTCTCTTCTAATCATTCTTGTGTAACCCCACATATAGCAAGAACTGCTCACTTCCCATTTCCCCTCTCTTCACCACATGTACCCTCTCTCTCCTTTTCTTTTTCAAAATTCTTTTTACCTCCACTCCTACGTCTCTCAGGTACTTCAACATCCTTAATAGGACAACCAGAACAAACCTAGTCTCTAAGTTTTCACTCACAGAAAAACTTACCTCAGTAGGGCATTCTTGAGTCTTCTCAGAGTTAGAAGACCCATGTCCTTCCCCCTCAATAGCTGATTGATATGATTCTGATTTAGAGCTGGAGTCTGAATTTGGAGTTTTGCTTTCCTTCACTTGGCTTGCTTTTAATTTTTCGTTTAAAACCTTCCTCAGAGCCCCAGATGCTACAGTTTTTCGAGCGAGCATTTTCTGCCTTCGTAGCCTAGGTTTTGGAGATACACTGGGGGGAGTATATGAGGATTAATTTGAGGGAGACGGTGGTGGAGGAGTTCCAGGATTTTCTTGAGGGTTAGACATGATGGTCGATTTCTTAAAAGAATTTTGGAATTTTGGAGAAGATGACAATTAGGAGTGAAGAACAATTTTTGACGGTTTTGGAATTATGATGAAGACTAGAAAAGTGGTGTGTATTTAAAGAGAATTAGACAATTGATAAGTAACGGCAGCTTTTTCAGAGGTCAAATAGAAGTCTATTCAAACAGAGACTCCAGAAACTTTAATGATCAATTTGGCTTCCCTAGATATTAGAAAAAAAATTACGGTTTAGATTTCTAGATGGACGGAACCGGTTCAATGCCAACGGATAGAACTTTTCTAGGAATTTGACAAGTATAGGACTTCTGCTCATGATTGAAACGTTAATCTTTCTAGTTGTGCAGAGTATAGAGAACATACCTGAGCTTTCATATGAGCCTATACTGATGAACCAGGTTCTTCATTTAGAACTCTCTTGACCATGCATCAAATGCCATAATAGAGAAAATTTTGTAAGAGATCAATGAGTCATATAAACACATGTCATAGGAGTATACTAATTAAAGTATGAAACTGAGTAAGAATTAATCTAGATATTTACACAAGTTGTAAATTCCTAGCCAAATTTTTTTTTCTCATCATTGTTTTCAATTATTTTTTTCATTGTGCATTCTGAACTGGACCTATTAGGTGATCTTAATCATCCCTAATTCCAACCTGTTCCTCTCAAAGTTTTCTCTACTCAGTGCCTTAGTGAAGATGTCAGCAATTTGTTTATCAGTAGCACAGAATTCTATGGAGATCAATCCTTTGTCATAGTTATCTCTTAAGAAGTGGTGCCTAACATCTATGTGCTTAGTCCTCTTATGATGAACAGGGTTCTTTGTCATACTTATAGCACTAGTGTTATCACAGAATATAGGAATGCAACCAACTTCAATGCTAAAATCTACCAGCTGCTGTTTGATCCATAGCAATTGAGCACAACAAGAAGCAGCAGCAACATACTCAGCTTCAGCAGTAGATAAGGCCACTGAATTTTTCTTCTTAGTAGCCCATGACACAAGACATGAACCAAGTAAGTGTGCCATACCTGAGGTGCTCTTCCTATCCACTAGGAAACCTGTATAATCAACATCAGCATATCCTACTAGATTGAAATTACTACCTTTGGGGTACCAAAGGCACAGATCAGTGGTGCCTTTCAAATATCTTAGTATCCTCTTGACAGCATTCAAGTGAGACTCTTTTGGATTGGCCTGAAAACGAGCACAAAGCCCTACACTGAAAACAATGTCAGGTCTACTGGCAGTAAGATACAGGAGTGAACCAATCATTCCCCTATACAACTTTTNTTTCAAACTCACTCCCCATTAGTTTTGCAAAGTCCTTACTTAGCTTATCAGTGGTGGACCCAAATATTATGTCATCAACATATATTTGTACCATAAGGAGATCATTACCTTTTTCCCTTAAGAATAAGGTACTATCAATTTTACCTCTTTCGTAACCATGTTCAAGCAGAAATTTGGACAGTCGTTCATAATATGCTCTTGGGGCCTGCTTGAGTCCATAGAGAGCCTTGTCTGACTTGTACACATGCTCAGGACATTCCTTGCTCTCAAACCCTGGAGGTTGTTTCACAAACACTTCTTCTTTCAGGTAGCCATTCAGGAAGGCACTTTTGACATCCATCTGATGAAGAGTGAATTCCATGTGTGCTGCAAAGGCTATAAGTAGTCTGATTGCCTCTAGTCTTGCAACTGGAGCAAAAGTCTCATCATAATCTATGCCCTCCTCTTGACTGTAACCTTGGACCACCAGTCTTGCCTTGTTTCTTGTAACTGTTCTATCTTCATCAAGTTTGTTTCTAAAGACCCATTTTGTACCAATAACTGATCTATCCTTGGGTCTTGGAACTAGATGCCAAACTTGACTTCTCTCAAACTGATTGAGTTCATCTTGCATTGCATTGACCCAATCTGCATCCTGCAAAGCCTCAACAACATTTTTAGGTTCAATAAGAGATAAAAAGGAATCAAAAGCACACAGATTCTTTAATTGTGATCTAGTTTTGACTCCAGATGTTGGATCAGTGATAATGTTCTCAATAGGATGAGAACTTTGATACTTGTGAGGTTTCACAACCAACTGGTTCATACTAGATGTTTCTCCCATGTTCTGTTGCTGAGGAACAGGGTCATGAACAGGTTCTTTTAGGGGGTTTATTTCAATTCCTCTTTGATTAGTTCCCCCTGTCAGGTTGCCCTGAATAGAAGAACCTGTTCCATCACCTGTTCCTTCTTTTGGTGCCACTTTGACTTGTGCTGAGGCTTAAGTCAAATCCTTTACCAATCCAATGGCTTCATATTCATGTTCCTGTCTCTCAAAAAGAATGTTAGTTTCATGGAATACTACATGCACACTTTCTTCTACACACAAAGTTCTTTTATTGAACACTTTATATGCTTTGCTATGTGAAGAATATCCCAAGAATACTCCCTCAGCACTTCTAGGACCAAACTTACCTAGGGAGTCTTTTCCATTATTGTGCACAAAGCACTTACATCCAAATGCCCTAAGATGGGATATATTTGGTTTTCTCCCTTTAAGTAACTCATAGGGAGTCTTCTCTACAAGAGGTCAAGTCATGCATCTATTGATAATGTAACATGCAGTGTTTACAGCCTCTGCCCAGAAGCTATGGGGTAGCTTACTAGAAAGAAGCATAGTCCTAGCCATGTCTTCAACAGTCCTGTTCTTTCTTTCAACTACTCCATTTTGTTGAGGAGTCCTAGGGGCAGAAAAGTTATGATCTATACCATTTTCATCACAGAATTCAGCAAACTTAGCATTTTCAAATTCAGTTCCATGATCAGACCTAATGGACGCAAGTTGATTTCCTAATTGTTTCTGAGTTTTTCTAACAAAGGCAGTAAACATGTCAAATGCTTCATCTTTAGATGTTAGAAATAGTACCCAGGTAAATCTAGAATAATCATCAACAAGTACCATTACATATTTCTTTCCACCTTTGCTCATGGTTCTCATTGGACCACAGAGATCAATATGGACCCGTTCCAACGACTTGGTTGTGCTTACCATTTTCTTGCTTTTGAAGGATGATCTTACCTGTTTCCCCCTTGCACAGGCCTCACAAACTTTGTCTTCCTTGAACTTGATGTTAGGTAACCCTATTACCAAGTCCTTGGAGATTAATTTGTTTAGCTGATTCAGACTGGCATGACCAAGTCTTTTGAGCCACAGGAGGGGATCATTATCCAGCACACTTAGGCAAGTTAGTTCATTTTCTAAAAGAGTAGACAAATCTACAATGTAAATATTGTTAACTCTTTTTCCCTGCAAAACAATCTTGTCGGTGGTAAGGTTAATCACAAGTATTTAGTAGAGGTGAATGCTACAAGGTTACCTCTGTCACACAGTTGTGACACACTGATCAGGCTGTATTTCAAGCCATCTATCAAGTAGACTGTGAGACCCCATGTTTTTTTCTTTTTCTCTTACGTAATATACGTAACGTGGCGTGGTTATATTAGGTATATATGATTGGGTGTAACACATTGGGAAAATAAGAATGAAAATGTGTGGAAACATCAAGGAACTAAACTAAAGCTGTAGGTCAAAGGAAGCCCTTAAACAAAGGTTCGTGGTTAAAGAAATGGCTCGGATGGCACCCCGCGCGTTCGAAAGGTTTAAGTTAATTTACACACGTGGGATAAGACCAAGAGTGTCTAATATGCTAAGAATAATTTGTTATGAGGTATTATAATATCAAACTGGTCACATGTTAAGTTTTGGAATCAAGCAAGTTGCGAAATAAAGGTCGGCAAAAGTTATCGTAAATTTCTCTAATAAATATTCTAAACTTTGGGTCAAATGTATCAAATCATTTCTCCCAATATATAAAGAGTTATGGGATGCACAACCTACCGAATCGAAGGTCTACGACTCTAGTTCGCAACCAAAAAAAATCTCACATCAATCCGACATCGGAGTAAAAAGTTATGACTGTTTTACCACAGACTGTCCAGGCTGAAACCGGGTCGCGAACTGGGTCGGGTCAAACAAGTAGTATAAGTCGGCAAATTCGACTTTTCAGACCTAAAAATATTTCATTTTCTTCCTAAAACAGTAAGAAAGCTGAAGAGAAGGTTCCATGGTGTTCTTGAGTGATTAAGGTGCATTTTTAACGATTCTACCATTAAAGTTTGCCCCCGTGCCTAGAAACGCAATCTCTACGCTTTGCAATCGTTTCCTCCTTCTATTAGCTGTGTTTGGAGCTATTCTTGGAAGATAGGAATTTGTTATTCTTTCTGGTTCTTCAGGATTTATACTTGGTTTTCCGAGGTAATCATCTTGGGACTCTTTTATGATCGTTTTTACAAAGTTCTACAGACGTTTCGTCAAGTTAGGGTCATATGGCAAATTTGCCGATTTAAACTCAATTATGAACTGTTTATAGGTGCGTATAAGCGGCATATATATAGTGTTTTCGAAGCATAGGACGTAAGGAACAACTTTCGTAAAGGAACTACAGGCATTCGGACGTTCGTTGGAGAGGTATGTTAAGGCTAAACTCTATCCTCCCTTTTAGCACGAATTCTGGGAAATTCCTAAGACGTCAAATGTGATATTTTACTATTCTATTGCTAGAAAGACCTTCTGTGAAAGGCATTGGGATCGTAGCTGAAGTATTTTCATGATGCTATTAGGTTGATATTCCACTCGTTCGGTTAAATAGGGTATTCGACATCTATCTATGTCATTTGTTCGGCTTTCTTAACTATATGTCTATATATATGAATTCTTGTTCGTCTTTGGGTTGTGTGACTAGAAAATAAAGGCATTTAGTATTTGCGATCAGTCCTTCTCCCTTGTTAAAGTGTATCTTAAAATCTCTAAAGTGACATGTCGATTTCCAAAAATCTCAAATATAATTTTTATGTTTAAATTACTAAAACACTTGATTTTGAAATACTTTCTTTTACTAATTATCAATAAATCAGGTATAAGGACTAAGTGAAGTACCTTATGCTTTTTATGAACATCTTAAGAGTTATGTTATCTTTCTAAAAGTCGAGTTAATTTTTCAAGCTTATTCAAATAATAAAATATGAGGTTCCACGAGACAATTGTATGCGATACGAAGGTGATTATGAGATTATAAGAATAAGAGTACCAATGAGCCAAGATTGGCTAAGTTCTTGTTATGGCCTATTATGTGCATTCAAAGTTCATATCATACATGGCATATTATGCATGGACTTCGAGCTATAATCGGAGGTCAGGGGCCTATTTACCCGAAAGACTATATGTATTGTACAGATGGCCACAGGTTGGCAATAAGATACCGGTTAGCTACCGGAAGAGACCGCCATTGCTAGCATTTGGTTGGGTATGTCATGCATTTGCATCAATATATATGTATTCACGACATACGATTACACGAGCATACCATGCATATTTGATTACTATGAGGTCGGATGTCGGGCATGGAGGCTATCAGAGTTTCAGTGTCAGGTGGTATCTTTATTACCGTTTTTTTTATCAGCTATGTATGATTCTACTTTCTGCCTTACATACCAGTACATTTTTATTCGTACTGATGTCCCGTTGCCTGGGGACACTGCATTTTTGTTTCGTGCGTGCAGGTCCAGGTAGGGACTCTGATCGACCCCTCCGCTAGGATTTCGGGGTTCAGCTGTGAGTTGGTAAGATCCACCTCTTCCTGGAGCTATCATAGGATGGTTACTTTTGTTGTACAGTTTGGGTATAGTTGGGGCCTTATCCCAACAGTGCTTATGACACTCTTAGAGGCTATTGTGGACACAGTATTCTGGGTTTCTTTTTGCAGCTTTCAGTCTCCAGCCCATAGGCTTGGCATGTATATATATGTGTGTAGGCATGTATGTCTCCAATCGCGGCCTCGTCGGCCAGCTAGTACTTTATTATTTTGGCTCGTCTACCTTTGTTTATATGGCTTATTGTTATTCAGGTCATGACCTTAATGGTCCAGGCTTTA
>NW_017673680.1:0-11719 GCF_001879085.1 Nicotiana attenuata
AACACTTTTCTATGCATTATAGACCTTTCATTTGATCATCATCCAATCTCTTTACTTCTTGGCATAAAGGGATTGTTTCAAAAGAATCACTTATGCAAAACGGAAAAGAACGTACAAGAATTCTCACTGCCTTCATTCCCTTAATCACCTAAATTACAGCCATTTTCCCAATCTTGCGACAACCCCCCTACGATTCCCTACCCTCTGATGCCATCAAACACGAACAACTCCTATTCATACTTCTAAATTTCCTAGCTACAATCACTGGCCTCTATCTTCTCTTTGTCCATTCGGCAGATCCATCACCGGCTCGTGTGATTTTTGCTGGTGCAATTTCACTTCTTGGCTATAGTACTGTCAAGAGGATACAATAATCTGAGAATCATAACCTCAAATTGCACTTCTCAGTAGACATGTTTGTTGGCAACGAAATATCAAAACGTTCTCAAACCATACGCTAAGGCTCAATCCAACCAAGAATATTATACGTATTTTTCCCTACTCCAGGTATGTTAAGGCTCTTCCTTCATTCTTTTGGCATGATATAAAGTGAAACGAACATAAACGATACGCTATTTCATAATGAATCTACTCCTAGCAACTAAGGTTGTCCATGTTATTCTTTCCTTACAAAGTTATTCCAAGAAAGTGTATATGATCCTTAAGTCCTAGTGAAGTTCATATTGATGGTATGATGTCCATAATGTTAATCGATGGTGCAATGACCTTATGTCACTCCAAAAGGTTTAGAACGTGACTCCATGAGTCCAACATGCATTATATATGTATCTATTTTACTCTACCGAGCCGCGCTATAGTCGGCCGGGTATGGCACCTATTGTGCAACCACTGATCAGTTGGGTTTACCGAGCTCCACGTGGCCGGGTACGTTTTTACCGAGTCCTCTTTGAGGCCGGGTATGATATGTTGATGATGATGCCCACAGAGGCGTATGTTTTTAAAAGTTTATGTATATATATGTATTATGCATTTCATGTCAGTAGCCCCCAGAGGCACTCAGATGTTACATGTTGTTTCTCCTCTATCTCTCTTTACATTACTGTTCTTATTTATGCTTTCCTGCCTTACATACTCGGTACTTTATTCGTACTGACGTCCCTTTTGCCTGGGGACGCTGCGTTTCATGCCCGCAGGTCCCGATAGATAGGTTGACATTCCTCCTAGTAGGCTATCAGCTCAGCGAAGGTGTTGGTGTACTCCACTTGCTCCGGAGTTGCCTATTTGGTCAGTATGCTTTGGATATGTATTAATTGGTATGGCGGGGCCCTGTCCCGACCTTTATGATATTAGGTACTCTTAGAGGCTTGTAGACAGATGTCAGGTGTATGGATACTTGTATGGCCTTGTCGGCCTATGTTTTGAGTTTACAAATGGCCATGTCGGCCTTATAGGCCTGTATGTCACATGTATAAGTTTGTATATCATGGTGGGTCGTCAGATGTTGAGTATTCCCTTATGTTTTATTCTTGTTATCTCATGACGAGTTTTCTATCTCATTTACCATGATAGTATGATAAGAAAGATATGTTACGTTGGTACTCGGTTGAGTAAGGCACCGGGTGCCCGTCGCGGCCCTTCGGTTTGGGTCGTGACACAAAGTGTCCACATGAATTAGTTTGAAAGAATGAGACGTCTTAATGCATATATCGGGGAAAAGTAACCTAGGTTATCTAGTCACAGGAACAAGCAGAGCAGGTAAATGGTTGTTAGAAGAACATCTACAAGGAATACCAGCAATATTTATTTATTCTAACAAAAGGAATATGTCTCCCTCCTTGATGCTATAAGACTTCTTCTTTGATGCCGTAAAACATAAAACGAGTTTTACAACGAGACCTATCAGATGAAATAGATAGTAGGGCAGCAAAACTAAAGAGCACCATTTGGAACCAACAAGCTTAAACTGAGTTGAAGACATTAGAAGTCTATAGTAAAGGGGAATTTACCCACTTCCAGTGTCTTTTTTTTTGAAAAGGGGGCTTGTAAAGTACATAAAAGTGAGGTGAATTGAATCGAATCATATAGTTGGATAGCTAGTCGAGAAAATGAGAAAAGATCGTATTGAAAAATATGGAGAAACGACACATGATGCAAGGTAAATGAAAAGAAAGTGAGAGAGCCTATGGAAGTAACCTTTCATTGTAAGCACTAGGAAGGGTGGTAATATAAGGGATTACGAGAAGCTAAATTTTTGAAAGAAGATCTCTGTATGCAGTCACGTGATGTATAGCTCCAGAATTCAAAAATCCAATTATGTTTAGCAACTCTACTTCATAATGAATCACTACAACACACTTCTACACAACCAGTTATTACAAGCCGCATTGGGAGATGCCATAAGACTTGACCGAGAGAAAGGCTTTGACATATGAATGTGTTACTAGGTGTATTTCTCCTTGGTCAAACCAAAACCAGAAGGCGAGAGTTAGACTGATAAGCAGATTGTCGGGCTAGCACATGTGTAGATAATCCATTATCGAAAAGAGATCATTCAATCTCAGCAATTTCGACATGCTATCAACCCTTGATGTACTTGAAGTGAGGTGGGAACCCAATGAGATAGTATAAAATAATCATGGAAGGTTTGTAGATATTCATAATGAGTTCTCCATGGATTTTGACTTGAGAAATACCCAGATGCTAATGAAAGACAGAAAATAGGAGAAACAGGCGTTGTGCTACGATAACCTCCAAAGGTGCGCTTGGTCTTGACGGAGAGCCTAGTAAGGGTCCTTACGAGAAAGAAAGTGTTACAATGACACATAGAAGGATATGTTCTCTCATGGTTATCGAACAAGTGTGGGGAAACTAGCACAATGAATTCACTAACTAAGAAACACAATTATCACATGTTGTGGAGGTGTAAAGAGAAAACAAACATTTGTTATGAGCTGGACATGCTTCTGCTATATTAACTCCCAACTGCAATACACGACCACGCCACGGGCAACCGCGATACTAGGAACAAAGTGAGCTACTTACTGTGGGATGCCCCAAGTGGACACGAAAGTTATACTAAGATGGCGACACAAGATCTTCCTATGACGGGGATGTGAGGATCCCAATTTTCAAAGAGACTTTATGCACACGATGACCATTTCGATTGACATGCACTCATGTGATAGGTGTTAAGTTATGCTCTTATGTTACTAGATATTGAGAAGCTTTCATGATGATACTCGCAAGAGAGTAGAGTGATTTTTCAAACCATATAAGCCATATATACAAGTGAGTAAAAGAGTGACTCGAGAAGGATCGCAACACTGGGATGCTTTACATGGAACTTGACACCACATAGGTAAACTTTACGACGGTGCATGCATAGGCACAAATGAGCAGACGTTGTCCATAAAAAGATTTGTAACAAATTCATCGGACGTAGCCCCCTATTGAGAATTTAGGAAAGAAAGTGAGAAGTATTAATCCTAGAATTATAACTCCATTCAAGGACGTATTTGTAGAACTTAATTCCACAAGAGGATGTAAATAAGAGAATTTGTGATAGAGTGGATTCACGAACAATATGTCTCCTTCAAGGAGTAGTTACACACAAGTTTTTATGACTCACATCTTATTAAGACCATGTTTATGAGGACTCTTCAATATGGATGTAGACATACAATGAGTAAAATTTTTGTGTTGTTCATAATGATGTACTAGGGAGTGACTTACTTGGTGGCTTTAGGTTGATAGGGCAATAACTCAATCGATGCCCCTCGACTCCACAACGTTGGTAACATACTAATATACTACATTATCTGGTGGTGCAGTGACATTAATAAAAACAAGGGTACTCCCCTTAGCAACAAGTTCTACCGATCCCTCCATGGCTCGATACATTCTCCTAACAAACGCTTGGGCAATATCCCTCATATTCAATGGTGGGGTTATTCCCTCCCTACTGCTTCCAAAATCATGAATTACTCATCTTGAGATTGAGACATAGAAGGAAATTAGCTCCCTATCTTGAGCTCTACTGCACGATCTGGAGTATCAAAGAAGGGTGAAATTCCTAAATGTCCGAATAGCCTCCAACTTATAGATGTGGTCGACTACACACCGATAAGAAGGACTCTACTAGACACGGCTCCGAGACATCCTAGGACACTATAAAACCTTAGGCTCTGATACCAAGTTTGTCACGCCCCAAAATCCGAGGAGCGCGACCGGCGCTCAACCGAGTAAACCCGACTAAGCAAGCTTGATAGGTTTCATTCTACCCAAACTAATTCATGAATAAAGAGGAGATGAACTCCATTAATCATACTTTGTACATATATCATTAACGACTTCCATTTCATTTCCATTAGCAACTTCATTCATAATTTTCAAAAATATTACAAGTTTTCTACATCTTTGCCAAATATTAATATTTCTAATTCAATTCCCCTTTATCAAACTCCACCCAAAACCTGTCTACGGAGCCTCTAAATAAAACTGAAGAGTAATATGGAAATGCCAACAACAAGGCTCCGGCTATACCTCAAAATACAAAAGTACGTGATAAACAGATGAAACAGGACCCCGAAATAAAGTGGGGATCACTAAGTCAGCTGAAAGGAAGATGCGTCACTAGCTGCGACCAACACTGCCTGCTATGGAAACACCTACATCCATTTAAAGACGTACCGCCCCCGGCAAAAGGGACGTTAGCGCCGTCGAATAGCACTAGTATGTATAACTAAACACCATCTCATTAGAAAGAACTATCATACAAGAACAAAAGACATCATAAGGACAACAAAGCTTCACATAAGCACCACGTCAACAATATGAGAGGTTCACATAGTTTTCACAAAATTTCTGAAATTTTAGATTAGGAAATTCCATATTGTTGCATCATTATCCACATTACCACCGCTTCCTTGAGCGGAGTCCGATCACGGCCCGATCGGCTACGCCGTCTCCCCGAGACGTTACCATTATTTCATTCTCACTTTCCAGTTTCAATCATCAATATATTACCACCATTTGTGTATAACATGGCGTCCGATCATAGCCTGATCGGCTAAGACGTCTTACCACGACATTACCCTTTTCCATTAATCGTCTCACTTCAATTTTTGTTTCACATATATTAGTTCATAGGCACTTAGGGACACAATTTCCACATCATGTCCACTTTCAATACAAACATTGCAATTTAGGATAACAGGTGCAAACAGGGAGCAATTCAAGTGTAAACACAGATAGGATTTCACATAGTTGGCATGACAATCTCAATTTAAATTCTGAAATTGAGGTCTAGGCATTCCGGCCACAATTACCACATTCCTTAACTCACGTTTCACATTGTTCCCATTTTCAACATTTACTTTGCAACTTAAGACCATAGGCACATACAAAAGCAATTTAAGTCATAAGCATAGAGAGGAATTCATCTAGTTTGGCATATTAGTCGTAAAGTAACCTTGGCATGACATTTGGGCATTTAGCACATAGTTCATGTTCTCCACACATCCTCCATTTACAAAGAAAAAACATTAAAAAAAAAATGAAGAAGTACCTTCCACATACATTTTCACAACACCAATTCATGTGAAATAACAATTAATTCATCAATCCAATTTCAATCTTACCACATTTGCATATACACCAATGGAGCTCAATTTCTAATAAAAGGGGGTTTCAGCCATACATACCTGAAATTTGCCCCTTAATGATACTATAATGATCTAATACACTTAAGCAACTTCAATCTACAATACAACATTCAATAGGGCCAATATTAGTAATAAAATCCATAACTTATGCCATTTAGGCATATTATCAAACACCTTGTAGGTATAGATCTTTACATCTCATAACCGTCGTATTAGTTCATTCAACTATCACTATTAACCAACAATTTATTCCACCATCGTTCATAACCAATTTATAATTTCCAACAACATATGAATGACCATCCATTCACACCCTACCATCAACCCCCATAATTAACCCATTTCACATTCTCTACAACACCAACACAACCTAGGTTAGGCACTTATGGCTTCCAATCACCATCCCATGAGTTCCAACGTATATATCATACATAAATAATCACCATAGAGTAGTTAGAGATGATAGACATACCTCTTGTAGTAAGAATCTTGAGAATCCCCACATGTAGTGTTCTTGATCAATTTAGGGATTTGAATGGGAGTCTATGGATTTTTAAGATCAATCCTTGTTAATATAAGTGTTTAGGTGTAGTAATCAACTCAAAATACTCCAAAAACATTACCTTGGATCATAGGAGGGATGTATGGGACGGATTCCCCTTGATAGAGCAAGCCCTAGCTTAAAAAATGACTTAGAGACTCTCCATACCCGGTCTTGGGGTATTTATAGGGCTTCTAGGCGCGAGACCGCGGTCAAACCGCACCCGAGATGCGGTGGCCGCGCTCGTACCGCGCTCGGGAGGCAGAAACTCTCAGTTTTCCCGCGGCCGCGCCGTGGCAGCGCCGCGGACGTGCATCTGACACAGTTCCGGTAAAATGGTCACCTTCAAATGACGAACGGCTTGATGCGTTGGAAACTAGACTCAAAGAGCTTTAATTTGATAGGTTGTTCATCACACAACACCTTATATAAATGTAGATATGCTTGTCCAAAGTGAGGTCTTGTGCGTACTCATTTACAACTTTAATCTATTATGAAATTTTCGAACTTGGCTTAGACTTAGGCCTCTCCTTAGACCCCAAATCAGTTATAATATGACATATACACTTATTAACATATCCAATTGATATCCATTATATCATGAATCCTCATTTGCACACAAAATAAATTAATTAGCCTACCTTGGTACCACGAAATCTTAAATTACTTAGCAAATTTTTCTGGGGCTTTACAACCCCATAGGTGTCCTAATGCACCCTAAATCATTAGGTGGCGACTCTTCAAATGCAAAACCCAGTTCCCAAAAGTAATGAGTTGTCCTAGGCCCAAAATGTCATAAACCCAATTTCCCGATGCAAAGAGGGAAAAAGGGGGCGCGACAAGGGCCAGATGACCTTTGGAGGAAAGTACAAGCAAATGAGTATTCCATTATTGATCATTTAAACAAAACCCTAGCTCAGATATCCATCTTGTCACTGTTGCGGAATTCAGAAGTGCACAAGAATGCTTTAATAAAAGTGTTGAGCGAAGCTTATGTGCCCAATAATATCATAAGCGGAGAAATGGCTAACATGGTAGGACAGGTGTTGGAAAGTCACAAAATCACTTTCCACGAGGATGAGTTGCCGCCTAAGGGTTTGAATCACAACAGAGCACTACACATCACAGTGCGATGCGAAGACTACTTCATTACCAGGATCCTGATTGATGGAGGATCCAGTCTCAATATTTGCCCATTAACAACACTAAAGAGGTTGGGCAAAAGCCTATACGAGATACGAGAAGGGACCATGAACGCGAAGGCTTTTGACGGGTCTCAAAGAGCTACCATCGGAGAAATCAATCTCTGTCTACAAATGGGGCCCACGTGGTTCGATGTCGAGTTTCAGGTGCTGGACATATCTGCATCCTACAATTTGCTGCTAGGACGACCATGGATACACGCCGCTGGGGCTGTGGCATCAACCTTGCATAAGGCAGTAAAGTTTGAATGGAACCATCAGGAGGTGATCATTCACGAGGACGGGAGTAACCCCATTTACACCAGCCAAACCATTCCGGCTATCGAAAACAGAAGGAGGCTAGGAGGGGAAACCTATCATCACATCGAACGTGTCAATGCCATCGAGAAAGACAAATGGTGGAGCAGCAAAATAGAAAGCATTCTGGCATGGTCCGGGTATGAACCCGGGAAAGTGCTCGGAAAGAATCTCTAGGGTATTACTAAACCGATACAGTTGAAGGGTCATGGCACTACTTTCGGGCTCAGATACTAGTACACATTGCAAGAGTATAAAGATTGGTCGCCTCCATGGCGTGGACCATACTACCCTCTTGAGCAACCAGTGCCACGTCTGTATCAAGCCTTTCACCAAGCTAATACAATTTGGGGAACTGCAGAAGAAGAGGCACTAGCTGGGCTAAAGAATTTGTTTTTGGAGGACGATGATATGGACTGCAGTGCAATAATTGAGGAGGAGGAGGATGAAGGCCTCACTATTCAGACTGTGGGGAAGGGAGCTGTCCCCAGGAACTGGACCGCCACACCATCCCGGGCCCGCCGAGTCCCTAGGTAGCTTGGCAGATTTTATTTCTATAGCAATTCTAGGCATTTATGATTTTCAGTAATTTTGTTTAAAGACTTGCTTGTTTCAAAATAAATGCTCGATTCTTCGAGCTGTACTTGTCCGGATGTTTTTCAGTTTAATCAAATGCATTGCTCTTTATTATTCATTATTATTTTCTACACTTTTTCTTTCCACAGTGTTATTATTAATTTTCCTGATGAACCGGTGACTGTGACATGTAATGAGGCAACAAACATGAGGATAGTGATTCGGATGAAGAAGACGAGATACCCGAGGAAGTTGTCAGGGAGGTGGAAAACTTTGAGAATAAGCCTAAGTCCAATGTGGACGAAACCGAAGCAGTAAACTTGGGGGACGCCGAGACCGTTAAGGAAACTCGCATCAGCATTCACTTATCACCAATAGAGAAGGAAGAGTACATCCGTTTCTTAAGGGAATACGAGGACATTTTCGCATGGTCATACGATGACATGACAGATTTGAGCACGTCCATAGTGGCTTACAAGTTACCTACCAATCCAATGTGTCCGCCGGTGAAGCAGAAACTCAAAAAGTTCAAACCAGACATGAGCTTGAAAATCAAGGAGGAAGTTACCAAGCAGATCAAAGCCAAAGTTCTCAGGGTGGTTGAGTACCCAACCTGGTTAGCCAACATTGTGCCAGTTCCGAAGAAAGATGGAAAAGTCAGAGTGTGTGTTAACTATCGGGACCTAAACAAAGCAAGTCCCAAGGACGACTTTCCACTGCCAAATATACACATCCTGATCGACAACTGCGCCAAGCATGAACTCCAATCCTTTGTAGATTGCTTCGCGGGTTATCACCAAATCTGGATGGATGAAGAAGATACAGAGAAAACAGCTTTCATAACACCGTGGGGGTTATACTGCTACAAGATGATGCCATTTGGTCTAAAAAATGCTGGGGCTACCTACATGACAGCCATGACAACCATCTTCCATGATATGATACACAAAGAAATAGAGGTGTATGTGGACGATGTCATTATCAAATCCAAGAGGGCCGCAGACCACATATCAGACTTGAGAAAGTTCTTCGACAGACTAAAGAGGTACAACTTGAAACTAAACCCCTCCAAGTGTGCATTCGGGGTTCCCAGAGGAATGTTATTGGGATTCATTGTCAGCCGTCGAGGGATCGAGCTAGATCCATCTAAAGTCAAGGCTATTCAGAAGCTACCGCCGCCTAGGAGCAAAAAGGACGTGATGAGCTTCCTAGGGCGTCTCAATTATATCAGTCGCTTCATAGCACAGTCCACAGTCATATGTGAACCCATCTTCAAGATGCTGAGGAAAGATGCTGAGACAAGCTGGACCGAGGATTGTCAGAAAGCTTTTGACAAGATCAAGGAGTACCTGTCCACGCCACCGGTCTTGGTCCCGCCAGAGCCGGGACGGCCTTTGCTGCTCTATTTATCTGTATTGGATGGAGCCTTCGGATGCGTTCTGGGACAACATGATGAGACAGGGAGAAAGGAGCAAGCCATATACTACTTGAGTAAGAAGTTCACACCTTACGAAGCACGGTACTCTCTGCTGGAACGCACGTGTTGTGCTTTGACCTGGACGGCCCAAAATTTGAGGCATTACGTCTGTGCCTATACCACATACCTCATATCCAAGATGGATCCTTAGAAGTATATATTTCAGAAACCCATGCCGACCGGGAAATTGGCCAAATGGCATATACTGTTGAGTGAGTTCGATATTGTCTACGTAACTCAAAAGGCGATCAAAGGACAAGCATTAGCAGATTATCTTGCTGAGAATCCGGTGGGAGGAGAATACGAACCCTTGAAAATGTATTTTCCTGACGAAGAGGTGTCGTTTGTAGGAGAGGACATTACTGAAGCGTATGACGGTTGGAGGATATTCTTTGACGGAGCTGCAAATTTCAAATGAGTGGGCATTGGAGCAGTTTTGGTATCAAAAACAGGTCAACATTATTCGGCACCAGCTAAACCCAGATTTCCCTGCACCAACAACATGGCAGAGTATAAGGCATGCATACTAGGACTCAACATGGCAATCAACATGAACGTTCAGGAGCTGCTGGTAATCGATGATTCAGATTTGCTTGTGCACCAGGTACAAGAAGAGTGGGCCACCAAAAATTCCAAGATATTACCATATGTGTACCATGTGCAGGAATTGAGAAAGAGGTTCACCAGGATAGAGTTTCGGCATGTATCCAGAATTCAGAATGAGTTTGCCGATGCATTGGCCACCTTGTCATCTATGATACAGCATCCAGACAAGAATTTCATTGATCTCATCCCAGTGAGAATCCATAATCAACCGGCTTACCTTGGTTCCACGACATCAAATGGTATTTGGCGAAAGGAGAATATCCGGAGCATGCAAACCACACTCAGAAACGCACACTTCGGAGATTGTCCAATCACTTCTTCCACAGCGGAGGAAACTTGTACAGAAGAACTCCCGATTTAGGATTGCTAAGATGTGTCGACGCAAAAGAAGCTTCTAAGCTACTTGAAGAGATACATGCTGGGACCTGCGGCCCGCATATAAATGGTTTTGTCTTGGCCAAGAGGATACTCAGGGCCGGTAAGTTTTGGATGAACATGGAGACCGACTGCGACCAGTATGTCCGCAAATTCTACCAATGTCAAGTGCATGCTGATATGATAGAAGTGCCGCCAAATGAGCTCAACGCAACAAGCTCACCTTGGCCATTCACTGCCTGGGGAATGGATGTCATAGGTTCGATTGAGCCCACTGCTTCAAAAGGACACATGTTTATTCTGGTGGCTATTGATTACTTCACAAAATGGGTAGAGGCTGCATCTTACAAAGCTGTAACCAAGAAAGTCATCACAGACTTTGTCAATGACCGTATTGTTTACCGATTCGGAGTTCCCGAGTCCATTGTCACTGATAATGCCGCCAACTTCTATAGTGATCTGATGAAAGCCATGTGCGATACTTTCAAAATCAAGCATAAGAACTCCACAACCTATAGACCTCAAATGAATGGAGCCGTGGAAGCCGCCAGCAAAAACATCAAAAACATACTATGGAAGATGGTAGAAAACCACAAACAATGGCACGAGAAGCTAACTTTTGCTCTGTTGGGATACCGCACTACAGTTCGCACATCAACCGGAGCAACTCCCTACATGCTGGTTTATGGCACCGAGGCTGTCATCCCAGCCGAGGTAGAGATTCCTTCTTTAGGGATTATACAGGAAGCCGAACTCAGCAATGCAGAACGGATAAGGAGCCGCTACGAACAATTGGCCCTTATAGACGAGAAAAGGATGAATGCAGTATGCCACGGTCAGCTTTATCAGAATAGAATGTCCAGAGCTTTCAACAAAAGGGTCAAACCAATACAATTTGCACCAGGACAGTAGGTGCTGAAGAAGATCTTCCATATCAAGATGAAGCCAAAGGAATTCTCTCCAACTGGCAAGGTCCTTACATGGTTCACAGGGTGCTAACAGGAGGAGCACTCATACTTGC
>NW_017673680.1:12081-27988 GCF_001879085.1 Nicotiana attenuata
GACTCGTTACTCGCAAGTAGTAGAAGGATCATCTACCAAACTGGGGCAGAATTTTGAGGAGGACCCTCAAAATTCTAACATAAGAAAGTTGCAGTATCTCTGAAATATGTTATAGTCACTGGTCCATCTAAATTACTTGATATTTTAACATGTTTCCAAATAACTCTATTTTTGCGTATTTTTTGAAAACTCTATTTCCGTAACAGCCAGGTTACCCAGGGAAACTCGAAAGGCCTCCAGAAAGGAGCAAAGCAAGGCCAGCGGACAGAAGCACGAACCAACCTCCCCCCATAAAAGTTACAATATTTCTTTGAACGCATGTACATCAGACGTAGCAACAACGTCCGCAAATATATACACGTAACAAGATCACTATCAATCGGACCATCAGACACCGAATATATCTCCAGCTAAGACATATGCTACTCTTATTTACTACCCGCCCTTTGCACGGGACTAAGCCCTGTCCCGCATACCTGCATGAGGCTAATCCCTGCCTCCATCCTGCATGAGGCTAATCCGTGCCTCCCTGATTTGCATGAGGCTAATCCCTGCCTCCCTACCCGCATGAGGCTAATCCTTGCCTCCCCATCTGCATGAGGCTAATCCCTGCCTCCATCCTGCATGAGGCTAATCCTTGCCTCCCTGATTTGCATGAGGCTAATCCCTGCCTCCCTACCTGCATGAGGGTAATCTGTGCCTCCATATTTGCATGAGGCTAATCCCTGCCTGCCTGTTTGCATAAGGCTAATCCTTGCCTCCATGAGGCTAATCCCTGCCTCCATATTTGCATGAGGCTAATCCCTGTCTCCCTATCTTGCACGAGGCTAATCCTTGCCTCCCCATCCGCATGAGGCTAATCCTTGCCTCCCTACTTGCATGAGGCTAATCCCTGCCTCCACATTTGCATGGGACTAAACACTGTCCCTCATTGCATAAATATTGCTCTATTCCGGCACTATCTATTTACTTTCCTCCATAGGTCATTTGGTCCGGTCTCAATGATAGGCTGCCTAGTAGTGGCCTCCTTACCTGAACCTCCCAGGTGTTCCAGTGTATAGAATCTTCCGGTTCTAGTCATTCCTTGTGCAGTGTCAGATTCCTCTACCTTGGCCTTCCCTTTCCGCCGAGCCTCGGCAACATAATCCCAGGGTATTGCTTTTGAGTTGAATGGGGGTGTGGTTGATACTGTCACAGTGAAAGGTGTGACCACTTATACTTCAAATGGAGCGGGGGTGGCTGCGGGCGGAGCCACCTCCACCTTGAATGGAACTGATGCAGTTGCCTTAACCTTGATTGGTGCCTGAGTCTGAACTATAATAGGAGTAAGTGTGACTGCAACCTTAAAGTCATCGCCTTCTCGAATAAGCCAGATCGACCCCTCAGGGTCCCATTCTTCATTTGTCTCTACCACATGTACACCATCACCTCTGTGACCAGGGAGGGGATTATTGCGAACATTAGGTGCGACTTCCTTTGCTTGTATGACCTTGTTGTCAATTAGTGTCTGGATCTTATCCTTCAATGTTCGGCACTCAGCAGTGGTGTGCTCCTTCATACCGGAATGGTACGCACAAGTTTTGTTTGGATTGACCCATTGGGATGGATTTTCTAGTGCCACAACGAGAACGGGAGTGACGTAACCTGCGACTTTCAACCTTTCATACAGTTGGTCGATGGGCTCAGCAATGGCGGTGTATTGTCTGGGTGGCTTGCGGTCGAAGTTGGGTCCTCGGAAAGTTTTGGCAAGTTGGAGGTGATTGGAAGTGGGATGGTTGGGAGTTATAGGTGTGATGGACAGTGGCTGGTTGGGAATATTTGGGAGATGAAGGTTGATATGTAGGCAGTGATGCTTGGTATGTAAGTGGAGGTGTTTGATATATGGGTGGAGGTGTTTGATATGTAAGTGGAGATTTTGGGCCCTGGGCCACCATTACCGCCCCAACATCTCTCTTCTTCGATATGCCATCTGATTGTAGTGCCTTATTCGTGGCTTGTAGTGCCTCGAAGTTCGTTACTATCCCGCTCTTGATTCCTTGTTCGATTCTTTCTCCAAGTTTGATGATGTCCGAGAATTTGTGATTTTTGATAACCATTAACCTCTCATAATATTGTGGATCCTATGCCCTGACGAAGAATTTATTCATCTGTTCTTCGTCCAAAGAGGGCCTGACCTTGGCCGCTTTCGACCTCCAACGAGTAGCTGTCACGACCCTAGTTCACCGACTGTGAACATGTCATGACGGCACCTAGTCCCCACGACCAGGTAAGCCTAATATTGCGGAAATATAATAATTGCGGAAAAATAGAGGAAACCAAATTAAATACTAAAAGAAACTGTGCTGAATGCCGCTCGGCATGTACAACTCAATATCACAAGTTCAAAACAATCCCCAAAACCCGGAAACTCACGGGCAACACAGGCTACAGAAGCGAAAAGTAAAAGCTCTAAACTCCAGAATATCTATCAACCGGAAGAAGAAAAACTAAGTAATAGAGATAGAGTAAGAGGGAGACTCGTTGGTCTGCGGACGCAACAGATCTACCTTGAAGTCTCCGTAGTCCTCCTGCCTCACTGATAGTGCGCCTGAGTAGAGGTACCTGGATGATCTGCACATGAAAACATGCGCAGGAAGGGCATGAGTACACCACAGCGGTACCCAGTAAGTGCCAAGCCTAACCTCGGTTAGGTAGTGACGAGGAAGGTCAGGGCCATACTGAGACAAAATATAGTAATAACAATAATTAACGGTATGATAATCTGACAGAAATAATAAATAAAGCAGTGAAATAAGGTAGGTCAACGAGACAATAACAACCACAAAAGGACATAGCAAACACAGAGTAAATACAACTCAATACCAATGATAACAATGAGGGTCTCCCAGGATACCGTCCTGTAGCCCTTTCCTCAACTGTCCAGTGGATCTCCCGGGATACCGTCCCGTAGTCCAACTCGTATACCAAACCGAAGGATCTTTTGGGATACCGTCCCGTAGTCCAACCATCAAAATGCAGGGGGATCTATCGGGAATCTAACCCGCAGTCCCAAGTAAAAGTGCAGGAGGATCTACCGGGAATCGAACCCGTAGTCCCAAAGTAAACAAACAGGGGGGGGGGAGTTACCGGAATCCCACATCCGTAGTCCCAATGTAAATGCGCAACCACAGCCAGAAACAAACCAAGGAATAAAGTACGAAGGACAGAACAACAGATAGAATTAGCCTAGCATGCTTCACGTAGTACAGTCAAACAACTTAAGCAATTAGGCAGTTAAGTCAGCTAAACATGCTTCCCAAATCTAGCACAAGTATAATTTCAAGTAGGATAAGGCAAGTAGTAAAGAAAGCTAAATATCAACAACTTAAGTGAAAACCTGATTTTCATCAATCGGCTCAAGTACGCGCTCATCACCTCACGTACAAGGCACTCAAATATCAAGAAAACAATCCTAAGGGGAAAAGTCCCCCCCACAAGGTTAGATAAGCCACTTACCTCGAACCAACTCGATATCAATAGAAACCACGCCTTTGCCATGGGTATCCGACTCCAAATGGCCCAAATCTATTCAATTCAATTACATATCGTAAATAATATTGCAAACAACTGATTCCGCTATTAAAATTAAAGCTAGGACGCAAAAATAGATAAATTGACCAAAACGCCCCTCAAGCCAACATCTCGGAATCGAATAATTTTCACATTTTTACTCTCACGAGTCTAACCATATAAAAATCTCCCAAATCGGAGGTCAACTGCCCACTCAAAACTCAATAGTCTAGCCAATGAAGTTTTACCCCAAATTATCCAATTTTTGGTCCAAAATTTGAATTCCCATGATGTATTTAACTATATAATGATGAAATATAACAAAAAGGGATCAAAGAAACGTTACCCAATGATTTTCTCCTCAAAACCCACTCAAAATCGCCTTCTCCCGAGCTCTCAATCGATTTTTCAAACTTATGAAATTAAACCCTTGAAATTGCTATTTCTGAACAGTGAATACCGCTTCTGCGGTCTAGGGACCGCTTCTGCGGTCCCGCCTATGCGAAGCACTGGTCGCTTCTGCGGCTCCCTTTAAAATCCCAGCTTCCGCTCCTGCGGTTCCCATCTCGTAGAAGCGGATCCGCTTCTGCGGAAATCCTACCGCTTCTGCGGTTTTCTGGAGGGTGACCAAAAGTCGCTTCTGCGACGTCCAAGGCTGCTTCTGCGACTCCGCTTTTGCGGTTCCCAGGCCGCAGAAGCGAAAATACCAGAAAGAAAAATACCAGCTGCTGCAACACTTAGAAATTTTCTCCGTTAACCACCCGAAATCATCCCGAGGCCCCCGGGACCTCAACCAAAAGCACCAATACTAGCTAATACCTTATTCGAACTTGTACCAATCCTTAAAACACCTAAAACAACACCGGAAACCGATTTAATCAAAGATTCAAGCCTAAGAACTTCAAATTTCTTCCAAATACGATTTCGATCAAAAACCTAACCAAAACACGTCCGAATGACCTGAAATTTTGCACACACATCCCAAATGACATGATGGAGCTACTGCAACCTTCAGAATTCCATTCCGACCCTCGGATCAAAAACTCACTATCGGACCGGAACTTCAAAAATACAAACTTTAGCATTTCAAGCCTAAATGAGCTACGGACTTCCAAAATACATTCCGAACACGCTCCCAACCCCGGAATCACCTAACGGAGCTAACGGAACTATAAGATTTCCATTCCGCGGTCGTCTTCACACTTTTCCGACTATGGACCATTTTTCAACACTTAAGCTCTCATTTAGGGACTAAGTGTCCCAAAACACTCCGAATCCTAACACTGAACGTCCCGGCAAACCAAAATAGTAGAAATGAACTTAGGGGAAGCAGTTAATGGGGGATCGGGGCGTAAATTCCAAAAATGACCGGCCGGTTCGTTACAAGTAGTGACGAGGCTAGGACACGACAACCATATAAACCTATGCAGTTAAATCATATACAAACAGAATCATAATAACAGGAATCAACCGAATAAGGGGGGAATGGGGCATGCTGCAGGAAATATCAGATTCTAACAATAAACCAATAAAGAAGCATCAATAAAGAACCATAATGAATATCATATCTATATCAACAAGAATAATGAAACAGTAACACGTGCACGACACCATCCTTCGTGATTTTACTCTCGTCCTCACCATATGAAACAACAAAATCGACACGGCATCACCCTTCGTGCATTATTCCTCACAATATCGGCACGACATCACCCTTCGTGCATTAACTCTCAAATCATGGCACGGCATCACCCTTCGTGCATTAACACTCATAATATCGGCACAGCATCACCCTTCATGCATTAACACTCATAATATCGACACAACATCACCCTTCGTGCAATACACTCACTCACAATATCATGCACGACACCACCCTTCGTGCTTTACACTCTTCCTCACCCAAGCAATGAAACAATACGTCCCGGCAAGGGAATCAACAATATCAATAATAACATCTCGGCAAGGGAAATCAGCTATAACCATTCTCGTTTTCAACAATTGCTTTACAAAATGAAACTCAACTTGAGTCGATACTCAACAATAGTCATTTACCAAGAAACTTTCATATGCTTGTTCAACATTGTTAATCATCAATTTGAGCATGAACGATACATAATAGAGCCACAACAATCATGATATAAGACTCACGGGCATGCTTGACACCAACGTATAGATACTCGTCACCACACCTATACGTCGTACTCATACTAACACATAGCAAATAAGACCACAAATCCTATTCCCTCAAGCTAAGGTTAGGCCAAACACTTACCTCGATTTCCCAGACAAGATTAAGCCTCAATTACCGCTTTACCTCTCGGTTCCACTTCCAATTCGCTTGTATCTAGTCATAATTTACTTAATAACATCAATAAATGCAAAATAAACCAATTCTAATGCATGAAAATAGATTTACCAATGATTTCCCCAAAAAGTCAAAAATCAACCCCGGGCCCGCTTGGTCAAAACTCGGAGTTCGAACCAAAACCCGATCACCCATTCACCCACGAACTCTAATATACAATTAGTTTTGAAATCGGACCTCAAATTGAGGTCCAAATCCCCAAAATTTGAAAATACTAACTTCTACCCAAAAACACCCAATTTCCCATGAAAAACCCTAGATTTTGAAGTGAAATCATGTAAAAAAATAAAATAAATTGAAGAAAATGAGATAGAAATCGTTTACCTATGATTTAGGGAAGAACTTGCTCTTGAAAAATCGCCCTTAGGAGTTTAGGTTTTAAAATTTTGAAGAATGATATGAAAATCCCATCTGAAATCCCACTTAACAGGTGCAGTTATCGCAATTGCAAACCGTTGGAATTTCTGCTATCTTCGAAATTGCGAAGAAAAACGTCGCATTTGCGACCTCTAGCCTATCTGACAATCTACGCATTTGCGAAGTATATCTCGCAATTGCGAGAAAAGGTTAGCCCTCAGTTCTTCGCATTTGCGTAGCAAAAGCTCGCATTTGCGGCCTCTGATTACATCGCAATTGCGATGCCTGATCTCGCAATTGTGAGATCAGGGGCCTGCTACACAACTGCAACATACCAGCAATCTTCCTAAGTCTAAAATCACTCTGTGGCCTATCCAAAACTCAGCCGAGCCCTCGAGGCTCCAAACCAAACATGCACGCAAGTCTAAAAACATCATACAGATTTGCTCGTGCAATCAAATCATCAAAATAACATCAACAACTACAAATTTAGCACCAAAGTTCATAAAATTCTCAAGAACATTGAAATTTCCATTTTCTCAACTAAAGGTCCGATTTATACCAAATCAACTTCGATTCTTACCAAATCACAGGTTCGACTTAAATGTTATTTTAGACTTGTACCGGGATCCGGAACCAAAATATGGGACCGATACCATCAAGAACACGCATAATTTCATTTCAAAGAGTGTTTATATTTTCCAACAAACAATTTTCTTAAAAAATTCTTTTCTCGGCCTAGGGACCTCGGAATTCGATTCCGGGCATACGCCCGAGTCCCATGTTTTACTACGGACCCTACGAGACCGTCGGAACACGGTCCGGGTTCATTTACCCAAAATGTTGACCGAAGTCAACATAATTCCATTTTAAAGGCAAAACTTAGCATTTTTCTCAGATTTTCACATAAGGGCTTTCCGGATATATGCCCAGACTGCGCATGCAAAACGAGGTGAAACAAAAGATGGTTTTTAAGGCCTTGGAACACAGATTTGACTTCTAAAACACGAGATGACCTTTTGGGTCATCACAGCCGTAAACCATGAAAACCTTCAGATTTGTCACCTCACACCTTCTCTTCGCCTTTCTCTATACATATATACACATTTACATACGGATTTGGAGAAATACATAAAAGAGGCCGGAGATCTGAAAGTTTTGGGTCTAGATTTTACTGGATCTGACCGATAATACATTTTTCCGGCGAGTCATTTGCTCTTCTTTTTCATATTCTACTTTTATTTTATGGATCCAGAAGGGAGACGAAATAGATAGCTGAAACTCCGATCTTGGTGTTTGATCGGAATCTTGCCGAAGAATTTTTCGGCGACCTTTGTGCACATGTTCCCTCTGACCGTGCTCCATTGTTTAATGCCTTTGTAGAAGTGTCTCAGCCTCTGTTGGCTACTTTAGTTTTTAAAACCAGAATTTTGGGTTGTGGTTTCGAAATTAATCTAATTGGTTTTGGGATTAGATTTTTTGAAATCTGCCAGAATCTTGATATCCTAACTTATTAAATTGCCGGAGAAATTGAATTTTTTTGATATTGCCATGGTCTCATCACAGTTTTTTTATCGTTTCATCGGGTTTACTTTGTATGTTTCTAGTTAAAGCTTCTGTACAATCCATTTTTTACTGTTAATAATAAAAGGAATGGGTCAATTTAATTTGGTGCAGCCACGTGGCACTCCGTTAAAAATAAGGGTATATTTGTTTTATAGTATAACGGTAGGGTCTGATATAACCAGAAAGTATAACGAAGGATATATCTAAATTATTTTCGATAGTATAGGGATATATTTGACCCTTTTTCGTTTTATAAATAATTTTACTTTTTTCCAAAAAAAATTCTGTAAATTTAAGCAGCCTAACTATGACTAGTAATGAACTTGGTAAAGCTATTAACAGTAAATGTTTTAAACCCTTGGGTTAGCCAGTCCTATGCTTTTATCACCTTCTCTTATTAAATATAGCAACTAACTTTGCGTAACCACTAGTTTTTTGTGGGATAGATCTAACTTTTTGGACACTAAATTCATGCAAGCTGGTTATCAACATAGTAAGTATTAGAGCTTGAAGTGACTTAGTTTATATACTAAACTCAAGAGAAACAGATGTTAATAACAAAATTTGTTAAAACAGAGCCTAACAAACACATTAAGAAGACACTAGCCTGATAGGGAAGCTATAGTATAAAAATTACTACTCTAATTATTTAGCTCAAATTATTACCTTGTTAAACCCCCAAGGCTAGCAGAATATTGATGAATGTTTCATTACCTCAATCCTCAAGTTGGCCACTTTCGGGGGTGACTCAAGGGGAGGTTAGTAAAGTATTTGTTTTAGGACCCAAAAAGTATTAATATGGAATACAGAATAATATTTCGCTTAGACAATATTGGAATTTATAGAAACAAAATATAAATTCTTTATAATAAAGGAAAGAAAGAAAGACTTCCCACTTTTTAATAATAATTTTTTTTTTAAATATTGAGTTAAACTACTTAAATCTCCATATTGACAAATAATATATTTTACAACAATATTCAAGGTAAAGTATTGCAAACACATGGCTAACATCTTATTAACTTGACTTAACTCTTATTAATATATAAAATAATAATGGTACACTATAAACATGTACGGAAGAAAGAGAAACAAATTTTGCTTTCTTATTAAAATTTGGCTTTGGCACACTAATTTACCATTTTTTGGTAAGATCATTGTTGAGGTTTTTCACATCATTGTTGAGATTCTTCACTTCCTTTGTCAGATCATGTGATACCATCAGTGTTTCACTTGACATATATCCTTTACCAATTTCTTAATCTTTCATTCATCTAACACAATTGATTAGAAGCTTAGTCATGTATATAGCAACTGGAAAAAGCATAAAGGATATCAATAGGCTGATCCCACCGTATGCGGTAAAACTTATGGAACCGAGTAAAGCATTTCGAATGAGTGGTTGTATCGTTTTGCTTTTCCTTGGGAACCTCTTTGTCGTCGGCATCCTTTTGCTTTGTCTTTCTATCACCTTCAACATAGGGTTTTGCGTGAAATTTCGCCAGATGGCCCCGAAGAGGAATGCTTGTTGTACTCTACTCCGGGAGCCTTTTTGGGTATTAGAGGATTGACCCGAAGACATGCAACTACTAGACAGGAATGAAGCATGAAGGCTCGAATCGAAGCGGACATGGTTCAATAGTTTAACACCCTAGAAAACAGCCGCTAAACCAGGAAAAACTCTAGAAGGGTCTAGAGGGACAAAACAATTCAATAAATTGCATCAGGCCCCTCAAGTTTTCTAATATCTTTCTACTATGGGAAAATCACTTAGGGGTGGGCATTCGGTATTTCGGTTCGGTATTTAATAATTTCGGTTCGGTATTTCGGTATTCGGTTTATCAATTATGTATACCAAATACCATACCAAAATATTTCGGTACGGTTCGGTTTTTCTTATTTTGGTTCGGTACGGTTTCGGTACGGTTTCGGTTTAATAATCGCTAAATAATCAATGCTAGCTAACGCCTAAGTCCTAACAGTGCACATGCACAATTGTTGAAACAATTGTAAACACCACAAACAATTGTAAACACCACAAACAATTGTAAGTTACACAGTGCTATGTGGCTTCGATAACAGTCTAAGTCCTAACAGTCCTAACAGTCCTAACGTTGCAGCAACGTTTGAAATTGTCAGCTTTAAAGCACATGCAAATTACAGTCATTGCATACTAAAGTTGAAATGAAAGTTGAAACAATACATGGTAAAGTAAACACCAGATGCAAACAGTCATTTAGCAACACCAGTGCAGTGCAAAACTGCAAATTACAGTGAACAAAAACAGAACAGTCATTGCCCAACTCCAAAAACAGTCATTGCTAAACACCAGTGCAGTGCAAATTACAGTGAACAGTCAACAATCATTGCTAAACACCAGTGCAGTGCAAATTACAGTGAAAAAAAAAAGCCAGTGCACTGTACACAACTCCAAAGTTTGCCAAATTCTGTCCAACTCCAAATTGCATCTGTACGCAAACTACACATTATAGACTTGACCACAATGCTTGAAACCTAAAAATAATATATTAAATCATTAAGTCTAGAATATAATATATTGATGATAAAAAATAAAACTACAAAAAGTATTAAGTATATCACCAAACAAAATGAGTATTAAACTTACCACTCAAGATGCCATATTCAAACTATACATCAAACAATGCTAGTAGTGCTTCCATTTATTTCATATCATTTAGTAGTAATTCGACCAAAAAATTGTCATACAAATGAAAAAAGCATGATATATTATTTGAACTTAAGATACCACCGCCAAAAATATTAAAGCTTACCGAGCTCTCGAAGTTCCTCAAGATAACTTCAAGTCTTCTTCAACCACTAATAGGATTTGTTCTCTTCTCTCAAGCCAATCTTTGAACACCAAGAAAGCAGCTTCCACACAATTTAGGAGTGCATGAATCCTAAATGAATCAAGAATACGGCCACCGGTGCTAAATCGCATATCCGACGCCACACTAGAAATTGGAATGGCAACACATCACCGAGCCAACTCCGAAAAATTAGGAAATACTAGGAGCATTGTTTTCCACCAACTCAAGATATCAAAGTCTTCACTAAAAGGTTCTTGTTCTTCCAACTTAAATGTTATTTTCCAACATCCGATTAGCACCCCCACCCCCATTGTTCCTTCCTTTTGTTTCTTCAAGCTACAGCTCTAGTCCTTATCTTTTGATGCCACTTATTAAACACTCCCACTAGATGTGTTAGATGTTTTTGTGTGCCAGATCAAGAGACTCTAGATGGAGAATTGAGAAAGATCCTAGTTGAATATTTTTTAGATACTCTCCAAACAAAGGAATCATATAAGACATACACCTCCCAGATTTATTTTCTTTCCTTTTTTCCTCCCCAAAAGTTCTTTCAAGTGCTCCTCAACATACTTAAATTGTTACGTGGATCCAAACACAGAAAGCAATAAAAAATCATTTTATTATCTTTCAGGCTCACCCCAATATTCTTGAACTTTTCTTGCATTCGCTCGAGCCACTTTCTCAATATGCTCATCCTCACTAGCTGAGAGACACATTTTCAAATGACAATAAAGTTCAGATACATCCTCAAAAGAAATTACAAGTGAACATAACTGAAACCTGAACTTTTTTATGTTAGCTCGTGAATATCTGTGCAAATGCAAAAGCTCTATCACATCCTCACATTCACCCCAATCATTCAGAATCAAGTAGGACCTACAACTACTACCATCTTCACAAAACATAGAACATTTGATAAGCAGAAAAATCCATCATCAAAAAGATGAAACTTGTCAAAGGCCATCTTTCAAAATTTTTGCTGCCAGTGTCCAACATAAAATAGTGGAATTCCACCTAGTAAGGAAACATCCAAACAACAATGTTTGGTTACAGTTCTACCGTTTACATGTGCACAACACTGTTTAAACTTTAAGGTCCTTGCAGGCGGAAGATGCTCACCATACCTCACAAGACATTTCTTAACACGTGTCACAGAAGGCATCAATTTCTTTTAAACCATCATTGCACAATTAGATTTAGTATATGAGCCATGCATCTCACTATGAAATGCTTACACTCATCGATATAGTTTTCCACATATCTAACTGTTTAGAGCAATCTCCTTTAACTGTGACAGTCATTGAAGAAGCATTGTCCACGAGTAATAGGTGAAAACCTGGTCTTAATTTCCAATATCAAGCAAACAATCCCTAATAACTTTAGCCATCTCTTCACCCTATGACTAGTAACTAGGGCAAAAATTTTATTAGTTCTTTTATGCAACTTCCCAATCTCCTATCAATGAAGTGGGCTGTCAAACACATATAATTTATTCTTTGTAGTGAAGTCCATGTGTCTGTTGTGAGGCAAATTTTTGGTTGTGCTTCTCTAAAAGACTTTCTTAGATTTTGCTTCATTTCACTGTAAACTTCATAACAATCCTGTTATTGTCTACGAGAAGGAAGACGAAATAATGGTTGAGTTTTTCTCATAAACTTCATAAAGCCTTCATTTTCTACAAAGCTAAATGGTAGTTCATCAATAACTATCATCTCAATTAAGGCCCTCCTAACAACTTCTTGTTCAAATTTCCAAATTGATCCTTCGTCATTTTGGCAACCTTGAAAATTTATCTTTGTTTGACTATTATCTTTATCAATGTTAAGTGGGTATTCTTTGCATCTAAGCAAATGATTCTTCAATCCTGTTGTTCCATTCCTAGATGAATTAGCCGCATAGGCTTGTTTACAATATCGACATCGTGCTTTCCCAACCCCATTAACCTCAAATTTATCAAAATGGTTCCAAACGTCAGACCTAGGTTGCATGGCTTTCCTTTTTCTGGAATCTTGGGTATCAATGGTGTTGGTGTTACTATCTACCGTAATAGGTAAACTTTCACTTGAACCAGCATCGCTTACTCTACTTGTATCTGCCATCTATACAAAATTAAACAAATATAAACACAAATTAACAATTATGATTCATGGGGTACAATCATAGGGACAGAATGAGCATTAACCAACCCCTGAACCTTATGGCTTACCAAGTGTTCTGGGATAGTAGATAGATCTAAGAAGTATAAAACCATCTCTTTATTTAATATATCCTTTTTAGTATAAAGAGAAACTCCCTGTTGTATAGATAATTGGGTTAACTTGGTAAACGACTGGGGTTAAGCCACATTTTCATGGTTACATACTATTAGTTAAGGGCTTTTTGCCAATGAATGAAAGGCTTTACATCTAATAATCACAAGCAAAAAACATGGATTAATAATAGCATCACAGAGAAATCAAAGAGAAATAAAAAAACATGGATCCAATGGCAGAAACTACTATATATTGAATTATTTTGCTTCTCATTCATGGTTTTTTTCAAATACTAATAGCATCACAGAGAAATCAAATCATGGATAACATCATAATAACTTAACTAGAAAAGAACATGGAATCATCTATGTTTTGTTATTGCTCAACGGGGGATAATGGAACACAAGAATAATGCAAAACACAGCAAACTTTGTCAAACATTGCAGGCTCAAAAAGAACAAACATATACAGCAAAATGTCTAAGAGAGTGGTTCCTCAAATATGTATTCTTCATTACGAATTAAGATCACTTCATTTACAAACATTCTCAACACAAATGATTTCACAGTCCTAATTTGGTATCGCTAGAAAGTAGAAATCGCTAGAAAGTAGAAACATACCTTTGAAATTTGAAGACTGGGGAGTGAGGAGTCGGAGCTGCGAAGTGCGAAGTCGGAAATCCCCCCAAAATCCCAATCGCCGACGCCAAATCCTAGTCGGAGGCGCTGCTGAGCTTGGGCGATATCGTCCACTTTCTCTCTCTGACCTTCAAATATCGTCTTCTATGACTATATAAACAAATGCCCTAAGTCCTAACTCTAAGTCTAATTAGCCAGAACCTAAATATGATGGGTGGGCTTCGGGGCTGGGCTGGGCTAGAAATAAAATAAAGAAGAGTGGGTGGGCTTGGGCGTTGGGCTGGGGATGGGCAGTTTTCAAGTTTAAAATTCGGTATTTCGGTATAACCGAAATACCGAAATTTCAGATTTCTAAAACCGAGTACCGAACCAAAATACCGAAATACCGAAAAATTAGTACCTAATTAGACCGAAATACCGAAAAAAACCGAAACCAAAATACCGAAATAATTCGGTCCGGTTCGGAATTCGGTTTTTCGGATTTTATGCCCACCCCTAAAATCACTTGGTCGGATTATAAACTTTGCGGCGTGGGATGGTTACAGCTTCGCGGGTGTTTCTCAAAGTTATATGAGTTTGAGGCGGGTATGATTTTATCTCCATTTTCACATCTCAACCGTAAATTAGGACTTTTGCTGGAATTTGTTAACGTAAAGAACATTTAACTTGGGAATCTTACAAAAATGTTTCAAATAAGTTCCAACTTACCAACCTCTAGCATTAATCACAGATTTACCAAAACTAACCAAACACAAATAAAAATTAAAAACTCAAATTAATAAGGTTCTTTCTCTCCAAGAATCACACGCAAAAATCTCCTTCCATATTTTTAAGCGTGATCAAAAACATTAGATGCAAGACGGAAAGAAAATTTCAAAGATGAGGTACCAAACAAGGTGATGAAATACAAAATAATATACATACAAGATTCCAATAATCTAAGCCTAAAATGGATCTTTTTCAATGGGTATGGTTGAAATTCATTGAGAACATATAGATGAGTCAATTTACAAAATTTGAGGAAGATTGGAGGTGATTTGGACTTATTTGGTATAAAAATTCGTAGTTAAAATCGAGTTCAAAAAATTCTTCTGTGACACATGTATCACGCATCTACCACACATCATGTGATACATATTTGATACAAATATGATACATATGTGATACACAAATGATACACAATGTGCTACATATTTTTTTTCTTTTCATGTTCATCTTTTACTTCTAATTTTCAATTAAAACCACCACAAAAGTCCACCAAATCATCCCAAAGTTGAGATTCAAACTCTTTAAGATGTACCCAATTTATTCTATTAACACCCACTCCAACTAAAAGCAAAAATTTATCCTTTTTTTGCTACAAATAACTAATTGGTCAATATTGGTAATGTTTTATGAATTGGCCAATTTTTATAATAAGCTACTTATAAATGGACATAGTTGGTGGTTAATTCTTTAGTAAAAGAAATGTTCATGAAGATATATATATATATATATATATATATATATATATATATGGGAAAAAAGCAATCAAATAAATATATAAATATATTGTTCATAATNTATATATATATATATATATATATATATATATATATATATATATATATATATATATATATATATATATATATATATATATATGGGAAAAAAGCAATCAAATAAATATATAAATATATTGTTCATAATTACATACCCAAGAGCTCTAGAGCTGAAGTTTGCCGGTTTTAAAATAAAAACTTTAGCTCTAGAGCTGAAGTTTTATTTTATAAGTTTTTGTTTAGTAACCGGGAAACTTCAGCTCTAGAGCTGAAGTTTTCCAGTTATAAAATAAAAACCCATACTGACCTCTGCCCCTAGCTGGGGCACCTCTGAACCCGCCGGAGAACCTAGCTCTCTTATCCTGCTGTATCTGCTCTCTACCCCTCTGGCGATATCCCTCGATCCGCCGAGCAATCTCGACCACAAGCTGATACTCTGTGCCCATCTCCACCTCTCGAGCCATACTAAATCGAATACCGGGCTGCAATCCAGCGACAAACCTCCGCACCCTCTCCGCATCTGTAGGAAGTATCATGAGTGCATGGCAGGACAACTCGAAAAACCTCGCCTCATAGTCCGTCACAGACATCTGACCCTACTAGAGCTGCTCAAACTGGTACCGCAGCTCCTCCCTCTTAGAGGGCGGGATATACCTATCCAAGAACAACTGTACAAACTGATCCCAAGTGATGGGAGGAGAACCTGCTGGCCTGCCGAGTACATAGGACTGCCACCACCTACGGGCCCTGCCCTCAAGCTGAAAAGTAGTGAAGTCAACTCCATGCGACTCCAATACTCCTCATG